>NW_024573041.1:0-105000 GCF_018153835.1 Drosophila eugracilis
GATGTTGTATATATATAGATGTGGCCTGTAGGTAGTCTTTAGAGAATTTTTTATGATAGTGATGCTTATTACGGCTTCTACTTAGAATTGCGGTCCCACCATGTGCTTTACCATCTGGATGATTTCTTCCGAAGAAAGAATATCCTCGTAGTTGAAAATTGTATCTTTTTGTAAGGTGTTACGTCGATTTGATTATCAAGTAGGAATTGAGCTAACTCGAGTTTATGCTGCGAAACGCCGTTAGCGTTCCACGTAGATATCTGTAAGGAAGTCATTATTTGGATTGTTGTGAAACCAGCATTTGAATCATTAGATTTTGTTTTCGCTAGATTTTGCATAGTTGTGCGCATAAACGACATAAATTCCATAAGGCTTTGTTGTAGACTACATAATATAGCTTAAAAATAGCTTTTTGGCTGCTCTGGCGATTAATGCTGTTGAGCCGTGTTCGGTTCCTTTTTTTCGTATGTAAGTAGGCGGGGACTTCCCGACTTCAGTAGATTCGGCCGCCGCAACCTCATAGTCTGCCAAGATTTTAAATCGGTTTGAGTTCATGTACGTTTATAATGCAGCTATGCTAGCATTACCACGGGTTATTTTGCGTTGAGAATTTAGGGGGCTCAGCTTACTTTTAATTTTGATGTTGAGATCTATACCAGTCTTCACAGCCGGATTAATATTTTCATTATTTGTTAAGCAATTAAGAGTTTTTAATTTGGGAATATTGAAATGTATTCCTGACCCTAATTAGGAGGATTGGGAACGTCTTGAATTTTCTCAAAACACATTGTCAATTTCTATATTTGTAAGCCTCTGTCTACGTGTGTGCGTGTGTATGGTTGAGAGGGAATCCCAGATGTATGTGCAAACATGACATGTGGAACCGATGAGGAAGATCCATTCTAACACATAGATTAAAAGGACACACATTAGTGATTAAAACATGGTTTCCCCCATGGTTTCCGAAACCCATTATCAGTAGTCTCCTGTGATTAGGATTCCCCTTTACTACCCCGCAGGCCCTTTTAGTCAGTATGGATTCTGGCACAGAAATCATAAACCCATAAATTATAGTTTTTAAAATCAGTACACGTGTTCAAAGAAGTAATAAAATGTAACGATATGGAGAACCGATATACGTTCATGGACGCACCATAATAAAATTGTAAAGTGTATAGTCAAGTATAAGTCAATGTTTCAAGTTGTTTATTCAAATTTCAGAATTTTTAGATTTCAGTAAGTAAGGAGAAAAGGGGTGACAAGTAAAGTTGCAGTAATTGTTTTCTGAGAACATGTTTCTAAGATATTTCTAGTAGCTAGAACATAGGACATAGGCTGATTATAATACATCAGTTTTATGTTTAGCTGAATTGATTTTAAAATTTTAAATACTTATATGCAAGGATACTCGATATGTATGTGTGCGCCTGAGTCAGGTATTCTATAAGATCCTCCCTCCATTGGTTTTCTGAAAGACATGACCCTTTGCTATCTCTACCCTCAAGTGTGCGCTCGGGTCTGCTTGTGCGCGGAGCTGCCAACTCACCCCAACCCTCAAGTGTGTGCTGATATCTGCTTGTGCGCGGAGGTGTGGAAATTTATTTTTAAGCGTTTTAATGAAAAGTTGCAGTTTTAACTTACAATCGTATAAAGCGTACTATTGGAAAGGGTTTGAAAAATGCTTTCCAATGACACAAAACACACCAAACGTAATGTAATATTCTTGGACTCCTATGACCTATACCGGATATATAGAAATTGGAAAGCATTTTGTGTGAATTCTCTGGATCTGAGCGGAAAAGTCTCCAAGCTACCGGAAATACACAAGCGAACTCTGGAGTTTGCCCAATACCGCAAACAGCTTGAGGTTCCGTTCGTCGTGTACGCCGACGTTGAATGTGAATTGGAGCCCAGAAATATTGAAGTAAGCCCAAAATTATTCAATTTAAACTCTCATATACCTATAGTTTATTCTTATTATATAATATTAAGTGTGCCTGATTGATTCTAAGCTAGATGAATTTGTAATAAAAACAGGTAGTAACGTAGGATCAAATTTTGTAGACTCTCTTGTACAATTTTAAACCAATCATAATGACTCCTGAAAACGAGTTTGAATTTCAGGATTCATTAAATAGACATTTTTTTAAAAAATAATAATAATTTATAGAGTTAGGGATCATTGTCATTTAACAGGTTTATTTAGGGGTGCAGCTCATTCTAAATGTAACTTGGAGTATAGACTATGTAAATTTATACCAGTGTTTTTCCATAATTTTTCTAAGTATGATTGTCATTTATTTATTGAAGACTTGGCTAAATTTCCTGATAGTATTTCGGTGTCCAAAACCATAAAAACTTCAAATGGAAACAATTTCGAAATTCGATTTCTTGATACATTCAGATTCATGCCATAAATTTTAGATACCCTTGCTTCTAATTTAATTGATGATCAGTTAAATACAGTAAAAATATTTTTTAAATCTGAAATAGAATTCAAGCTTATGCGTAAAAAGGGTATCTTTCCTTATGAATATTTAGATTCAACTAGTCGACTGGAGGAAACTTCCCTACCATCAAGAGCAGCATTCTATAGTAACTTGACAGAAAAGGAATGCTCTCAAGAAGATTATGAACACGCACATAATGTCTGGTCACAATTTTTTTTTGTTCAAGTCTAAAGGATTATCTAGAGTTGTATTTAAAATCTGATGTTTTCCTATCGACTGATATATTTGAAAATTTTAGAAAAATATTTTTACAAATTTATTTATTACACCCTCAGTTCCTCAGTTTTTACTACGCCAGGTCTATCTTGGGCAGCCATGTTAAATAATAATAACAAATATTCAACTAGAGTTATTGGTACATAATAGCATTCGAGGGGGCTTAGTACAATGTTGTCATAGAAATACAAAGGCAAATAACAAATACTTAACAAATTTTAATCCAACAAAGAAATCATCCTATATAATGTATTTCTTCAGTTTTGTCCGTCAAATAGTTTTGCATCTAAAGAGGATAAAGTTAAAAAATTAATAGCTGACCTCGGGAACAAAAAAATTTTGTAATCCATTATAGAAATTTTCAGCAATGCATACAAAATGGGTTAATATTATAAAAGATTCATAGAGGGGTTCGATTTTTGCAAAAAACTTGGCTAAAGACTTTTATTGACTTAAATACTTTACATAGACAGAACGCCAAGAATGAATTTGAAAAAGATTTTTTTAAATTAATGAACAACTCGGTCTATGGGAAAACTATGGAAAATCCTGATAAGCGTGTAGAGGTTAAATTGGTAACTACATGGGAGTCTACAGATGTTCATAAACTCGGTCGAAAAAAACATTGTGCTAAAAATTTAATTTTAACATTCTATTTTAATAGTACAACTAAAATAAATGACGAGTTCTATACCATCCAAATGAAAAAACTTTCTGTGGTATTTGATAAGCCAATGTATTTGGGTTTTGCTGTATTTGACTTATCAAAATGGAAAATGTATGATTTTCATTACCAATACATGAAACCCAAATTTCAAGAAAATTTAGTTTTAAATTACATGGATACAGACTCATTTATCTATACTATAAAAACTGATGATTTTTATAAGGATATTCGTGGTGATATTGAAACAAAATTTGATACATCCGATTACTCAGATAGAAGAAGCGATTTATATAATTTTAAAAAAGTTAATAAGAAGGGGTTAGGATATTTTAAATATGAGTTGAATGGGAAACTAATGAGTGAATTTATATGTCTATGCTCCAAAGTTTATAGTTATAAACTAGATGAAGTTGAAAACCCTTATAATAAAGCAAAAAGTGTGAGTTCCAGAAATTTAACTATGGATCAATTTAAAAATGTATTACTCACTGGAACTCCACTATATTGTAGTAGGAAAATGTTTAGATCAAGGGCACACAAAATATATACAAATAGGGTATATAAGAATGTGCTTTGTGCTATAATAGTAAAAGAAAACGTAAACATTATGAAACAGAGTTTGCAATGTTAAATCGCGATGATCATGGTACTCTATCAATAAAACATAACAGGTTAATGGAAAAGGACATTGTGGATAGTAGTAGTAGTAGAACTTGAAAATATATTCTTGAGAGATATAATAAATGGGAGAAATACAGATGTCAATGCATTAAATTAACTTAGAGATAAGCAAGTAAACATAGAACAAGAATTATTTTATAAGTCAATTGAATTGGAAATGTTTTATTTTGATCGAGATTGTGGTAAATATAAGTAAAACAAAAATAAATTGTAAAAAACATATAATATTTATAATATAATATTTTATTAAAATTGTTAGTATACACATTATAAACTTGTACAATTATATGTATGTAAATATATTTATTAAATTTAATTATGTGTTATAATTTATTTGTTCGGTCAAACTCACAATATTTTTCGTCTTACATACTGTTTCTCTTTGCCTATACAAATGTAAACAAAGCTCATTAACATGTATTAACCAATCTCTGTAAATTACTCTGTTAGAACATTATGTTATTTTGCCGCTGCTAATAAAAGGCAGTTGCTGATGTTAGATCTTGGAAAACGGTTGTCTTTTTCTCTCCTGAGTTTTTAGATTGCAATTAGTTTATGCACCCCCCAACCTGATATCTTATGCAGCACAAAAGACGCTGTGTGCATTAAACATTATTTATATATATATTTGTACTATAAAATTTCATCTTTATTTACCCAGCTGGCTTCGTCCATTGGAAAGCCAAGCCATTCTACCAAAACTTTATCACCTCTTCGCTTTAAAATTTTCTCAACTATAAATGTGTTCGGGAATTCAGTCTTTTGAGTTCTTCCTTATAAAACCCACCCTGAATCGGATTACCTTTATAATCTTCAAGTAAGTATGTTTTGGGGAATGTATTGTTGACTTTTCTAATTTTAAAGATTTCTGTTTTATAATTCGGTGTATACCCTTTTTCAAACACATGTCTATACTTGCTGATACGAACGTGATCGCCATTTCGTAGTTTACTCTCAACATGTATCTTTATGTGATTATATGAGTCTTGTAACATTTGTTTTTCATTAGTTGTGTTGACATTGATTGGGCTCATTTTTATGGTTCTATGTACCCTATTATTGTAATCAAATATATAATTTTTGTAAATATCTATCCACTTATATTTCCTATTGGAACTAAACTCACGTCACATTGAGTCATTGAGTATTCTATTAAAACGCTCGACAGAGTGCTGAACGTCGAATAATGATTTATATCATAACGTTTCATTAATTGTTAAAATTTTGTATTTTTGTCAGTCTCGATCATGCTTTCGTGTAGTGCAGACGCGTTTTTGCATTGCTGCGGATTTCATTGTGTAGAGTCTATGGACAAGTCCACGTTTGTGGCAAAGCGTAATTCTTTTGTGAATTTCTACGAATTCTTGGTAAAAAGTCAATGGACAAGTCCACATCTGTGGCAAAATAAATCCCCCGGTAAATTGTTTCAAAAAGTCGCTGTCAGTGCTCCCACGACCCGTTAGTTGTGCTCGTCGCGAAAACAAGTTGAACAGTTAGTCAGAACAAGTGGAACAATAAGAAGACGAAAACGAAAACAAAATCACGATCGATCGATACAAATTAAAAAAAAGAGATTAATAAAATAAAAATTTAATTCACCCCTCGGCGGGTCTGAGCCAAGTACGTCCCGGCTGAGGGGCTTGCGCTTGCCCCCTAGGCTACGATCAGTGCTTGTCGCTGTTGGGATAAGCGACCATCTAACAATCCAGTCGGTAAAGCAGTGCACGGAAGTGCCTAAAATCGTACAATGTCTCGCCTTTCAGACTCCGAGGATGAGCTAAACATAAGAAAGACTGTAGCACGTCATCAGCAAACAATGAAAGAAGCGTTAAATAACTTCAGCCGAATATATGCTTCTACCTCAAGCGCCAAGCCATTACCATCATTCGACGAACGTGAACCGGAATTATCAGCCATTAACGGCGACGACGAAGACTGGTGGACCCCAAGATCGACTAACAACAAACGTCGCCTCGAATCAAGATCACCGAATAAAGTCAGCAAAGTTCAAAGAAACTCGAATAGCCCTAAAACCATTCTTCCAGCTAACCGTTTTTCTGAATTATCGGACATCGACACTGACATTGAGGTGGCAGGTTCTCATCGACCGACCAGACCTATTGAAACTCCTAGTACGTCTGCCGGATTAAGGCAGGCTGCCAACAAAACTTCTTCTTCTTCATCAACTAACAACAACAACAGCAAAAATCCTTCTGGATGCCAGGAACAACCAGCCTCCCACAAGCCACCCCCTATTGTGGTTAATCATTGTGAAAACCTAAATGGTCTCATAAGATCAATAGACAAAATTGTTGACCCATGCAAGTACTCATTAAAATGCCATCCAAATAACTCTGTATCTATCCTAGCAGTAGACTCTGATGCGTACAGAGCTATTACTAAATCTTTAACAGCCAAAAAAGTGCCGTTCCATTCGTGGCAACTAAAAGAAGAGAGATCCTACCGTGTAGTTATCCGTGGTATCCATCATTCTGTACCCGATGACAACATTAAGGAAAGCCTTACCTCAGCTGGACACACGGTTCGGTTTGTCAACAGACCTAGGAGCCGATTTGACAAAACACAGTTTGTCAACTTGGTTTTTGTCGAGCTAGAACCGGCGGCTAACAACAAAGAAATTCATGAGGTCAAGACTCTTTGTCGGCAACGGGTTCAAGTTGAGCTCCCTTATAAGAAGGATGATGTCGTGCAATGCCACCGGTGTCAAGCATTTGGGCACACCAAGAATCACTGCCAAAAACTCCACAACTGCGTCAGATGTGGCTTACAGCACGGCCTGGAGGCGTGCTTAAAGGATGTTCATCCGGTCAAGTGTGTGAACTGTGGCGGCAACCATACAGCTAGCTATAAAGGTTGTATTGTCTATCAGCAGATTGCAAGTCGGCGGAAAATTAGTACATCAAGGCGTACCACCACTCTCCAACAGCAACCTACCTCCATTCCTCGGACAAATCCTGTATTTCCGAGCTCCTACGCTAACGCTGTCCGTGGACAAACTAGTTATCCCACACCCACTCAGAGCCAACAACAGTTTCCTCCGCTGGGCAGCAATAACAGGAAACAAAGTCCGACTCTTCATCACAATGCACCACCTCGACAGGAGCGGCCGGTGCCCCAACTACAGCAGCAACAAGTACACCCACAGCAATCTCTACTCCAACAACAGCGGCGCACCACGCAGCAGTCAGTCAATGATATTCAATGGCAACGTCAAGAGCAAATGTTCTTGCAATCGAACGAAAGACTGTCGGTCCTTGTAGCTCAGTTTGACAAGATGTTCCAAATGATGGTGTCGATGATGGGTCTTGTTTCTAAATTGCTACCACAACACCCTCTAGGAGGAGCTGAAGCCTTCGCTGGATCTCTCCCGGTTCATGTAACGCAACCATGAGTCAAATCGGCCTTAACATTGGTGTGTGGAACGCTGACGGTCTCACTAGCAAAGCCCTTGAGCTAGAGCTCTTTGTTCAAAGCCATGATATTGATATTATGCTAGTTAGTGAAACACACTTTTGTTCAAGGTCATATTACAACTTGCATGGTTACGATACCCATCAAGCGAACCATCCTGCCGATCGGAAACGCGGTGGCTCTGCCATAATTATAAAATCCTGCCTTCAATGTTACCAGTCTTATAGTTTACAAAGTCCAAATATTCAATGTGTCTCAGTTAAAGTCAAAACCGTCCTTGGTGAAATATCTATTGCGTCTATTTATTGTCCGCCTAACTTTCAATGCTCTGCCGAAGACTTTGAAAAACTCTTTGACGATCTGGGAACAAACTTCATAATCGCTGGTGATTGGAATGCCCACCATCGACTCTGGGGGTCTCGAAATTCAACCTCCCGCGGAAGAGCGCTCGCGGAACTTGTTCAAGGATCAAATTTCCAGGTCCTTGCAACTGGAGGACCCACACATTATCCATACAGCCAGAATTCGCCAACAGCCATTGACTTTGCAGTCTACAGAGGGATACGCCCGGAGAGTCTTTCTATTACAGAATATTTCGAACTGAGCTCTGATCACATTCCACTAATAATTTCATTAAGAGTCGCTGCGTTAAAAATTAGTCGGCGGCCTCAAATTCTTCCTCGTAATGCAAGTGTTCCGCGGTTTCAGGCGGTAATTAACAGACTTGTTAATCTCAATATGGTGCTCAACTCCCCTGAAGATATCGACGATGCAGTTGAAACTTTTGCTCGGAACATTCATATCGCTGCGGAATCGTCAACCTACGGGCAAGTCTCCAAACCTTCCAATCCATCTCAGGCACTTTTAAAACCTGAGATTATGGACTTGGTAAGGCTGAAAAGATCATTGCGCCGTAGATTTATGAGGTCCCAAGATCCAGTCGACAAAAGAGCATATCGACGTACTGAAGACGAGCTTAAAAAACTCCTGCGTATAACCAAGCGTGAGTTCTTTGAGGAAATGCTTCTCAATGCGGACCCCAGCAAACCTTACGGCTTCAATCTCTGGAAAGCTACAAGGAAATTCCCAATTAAGAAAACAGACGGTACATGGTGCAAATCAGACTCAGAGATCTCATTAGCTTTTGCCGAAGAACTAGAGCAACGCTTTCAGCCATTCAACCTTGCGAGCTCGGAGGATGTCGCTGACACTCGGGCCTTTCTCAACTCTCCTGCTCCGGATGCACTCCCCATAAAGCACATAAGTCCAAAAGAGGTTTGCCTCCATATTCAAAAGCTACGCTCCAGCAAGGCGCCAGGATTTGATGGCATTGATAGCAGGGTTGCTAAGGCTCTCCCTAAAAGGGAGTCCTGTTTCTTGTTCTCATTTTCAACTCGATGTTACGTATCCACCACTTCCCGTCCCAATGGAAGTGTGCCGTGATAACGATGATTCCAAAGCCAGGAAAACCGGAGAACCTTGTTGGATCATACAGGCCGATAAGCTTACTACCTACGTTCTCTAAAATATTCGAGAGAATATTCCTTAGTAGAATTATGGGAGTAAGAACCATACAGGACGCCATTCCCGACCACCAGTTTGGTTTTAGGAAGCAACATGGGACTCCTGAGCAAGTCCATCGAGTTGTGCACCATATTCTGAATGCCTTTGAAAACAAACAATACAGCTCTGCTATCTTCCTCGACGTTAAGGAAGCCTTTGATCGCGTGTGGCATGATGGCCTGCTGTATAAGCTGAAATCTCTTCTCCCGACTGCCCAATTCCTCTTACTTAAATCATATTTACTTGGTCGAAGTTTTATGGTTGAAGTAAGAGGAGTGAGGTCAAGCATAAGATCTGCTCGTGCTGGGGTTCCACAGGGGAGTGTCCTGGGTCCCGTGCTGTATACTCTGTTCACTTCTGACCTGCCTTGTCCGAATGAACCAAACACACTTCTGGCCACCTACGCCGATGACACGGCGTTCCTAGTCAACTCCTCTTGCCGTATCGAGGCATCAAGAATCACCCAGGAATTTCTGGACACATACGGCAAGTGGACCAACAGGTGGAACATAGCGATTAATGGAAGGAAATCACAACACTGCTGTTTCGCTTGGAGAGTGCAGTCCCTTCCGGAGGTCAAACTTCACGACGACATCATTCCGCAATCATCACAGGCGCAGTACCTGGGCCTCATTTTAGATAAGCGCCTCACGTGGAGGCAGCATACTTCGAAAATAGCAGCTACTTGTCGTTCCAAGCTTAGGAAACTCTACTGGTTGCTTAAGCCAACGAGCAAGCTAAGCCTAGCTAACAAAGTGCTACTGTACAAATCAATTGTGGTGCCCTCGATGATGTACTGCATCCAACTATGGGGCTTGGCTTCGGATTCTAACGTCATGAAAATTCAAAGGGTTCAAAACCGGGCGTTACGCATGATTGCAAATGCGCCTTGGTACGTCAGAAACAAAGCTCTAGAAGATGACCTCCACATTCCCTCTATTAGGGAACAGATAAACAGGCACTCGAGTCGGTATAACGATCGTCTCACAGCTCACACAAACCACCTAGCCTCCTCGCTAGCTCACACTACTATAAGAAGACGTTTAAAGCGAAGGCATCCAGCCGATCTCTGGACAAGAGGACGCCAAATTTCTCGAGTCCTAAAGCAGTAAATTTAGCATTAGCATTTAGCATTGATCTCTAGTTATCTAGTTATAAAAATTTGTTAATTTCCTTCCTGTTAGGTATTTATGTTATTTTGTTCTATGTAGTACTCAACGTATTATAGCCATTAAGTTGGCTGATTGACGTTTAATAAATATTAATATTGTTATATCAAAAAAAAAAAAAAATGTATTTTTGTATTAAAAAACACTTTTCCATCATCTGTTTGTAAATTTTTTGGTGTTCCATGACCTGATTTTAAGATTTTCTCCATTGCTTGGGAAACATCATTGGCATTTTTTGATTGTAGTTCTTCACCCCAAAACATATTTAGAAAACGTATCAATTACATTTAATAAGTAACGATAACCCTTGTTAGATGTTGAATAACCCCCCATTTCATCCAAATCTGCTTGCCACAGATCGTTTATTCCCTTCGTAATAACTCGTCTTCGTTGAAAATGTTTACGAGACGGTCCGTGCAACTTTATTTGTATTCTATTTCAATTGTTGGCTTTTTTGGTATCGCTGTCGGTTTTGTTACATACATAAAAATATAGTCCTCAATAACTTTTATCTATTCAGGAACTTTCTTAAATATTTGATCAGTACTGTCTGCTCTCTTGTTATAGACCTCTATTTTATTTTCAAGATTTGAAATTTTTGAAAGTCGACGATACTTTGTCTTACAAGTTTTCTTAGGTCTTCCCCCAACTTTCTGACACACTCATCTGTATATTGTTTTGTGGTCAAGGCATTATCATCTAAGGGCTTAATAGCGTTTTTAACTCTTTTATTTTGAGCGTTAAGATTGCCATCAGTATCAAATAAAAAGTTTCATTTAATTTAACACCTTTTTAAATGATCTGATCGCTCCCTATCATTCGAAAAATGTCCAAACTTGTCAACAGACATGATGATTATAAATAAAAATCTTTTTTTCTCTCGCAGATCCTCTACTATTGAGAAAATCTCATTATTGTGATTGTTGTTACCCGCTGTTTTTAACGCCACTAAAATTAGTAAACCTTCGACTAGTTCATTCACATCATTCCAATATATATAATTTGGTTTCGATTCCTCCAGAGTCATATAACCGAAACCACTTTTCGTACGAAGTGGAGTGGATGTTGTAGGATTTTCATTATCGTTTATTATTTTTTAATAATTTAATAATTTTTTATATCTTCCCTCATTGCATTTTTTTTATAGGGATTGATATAGCTTCCGGCTCACTCCTTTTGTCCATTATATATTTCGCCTTTCTTTCCTTTTTCAAAACATTTGTTTTTGAAAAGAAATCATTATACGAATCGCTATCATTCATAGACCGGTATTGAGATAAGTTTTGTTTTGTTTGATGTTGTCTCCCATTGGTTGTATAGTACAGATCATCGTCATCTGTCATATCATTCTCATACTTTTCATTTTCGTATAATTCACGTTTACCCTTGGCTCCTACATTTGTTTTTAAAAATGTCTGCTTTTTATTTTCGTTAACAAGTTCATGTAAAGGTTCTGTAATAGGTTTAAATGTTTCCTCCAACTCTATAACACTTTGATTCTTTACGTAGGTCATCAAACTTTCTCTTCAAGGCAGATCTCGCTTTTGTTAACTGAGCTAACACATTCATTATTGAAACCTGCATAAATTTAGATAAAATAAATTTTAAAAATTTTATATAATCTGTTTGTAATCACTCTTCAGTTACTCGATCTATACTGTTTAAAAAATTTGTTTTTTATTTATTTTTTATATTTTATTTACTTATTTCTAAATATAAATTATCATTCTTTTTATGAATATTAAATTTCCCATCAACCATTTCCTCAATAAATTCCTCCCGAAGATATGTATACCTTTCCGGGGTGTATAGAAAGTAATCCTCCAACTCCAGAACAAGGGATTTTCCAATCTTCGTCCTTTTACACTCCGCCTTGAAGATGGGGAACATTACATTTTCAGGCATCCTTGCCTTTGACAAAATAGATTTCTTATTACATCTATTGAATTCTTGAGTTACCGTCTCAAGCTTTATTCGTTTTGCATTATTTTCAACATCAATTGGTATGAACGCTGTTTCTGCGGCATCATCTTTTTCATCGTTCTTCTCGTTGAAATAACAAACCAAACTTGTCGGATTAACAGGTGTCTTCCTATTATCCTCGTCAGTAGGATCGAATTCGACTTCTGCAGTCTCCTCGTTCTTATAGTTGTTGTTCTCCGTGTTCATTTTATTATATATATTGCTTTTTGTTGTTTAAAAATTGCTTTGGTTGTTTAGCAGTTGTTTTTTGTTATTTAGAAGTTGTTTTTTGTTTTTTAGCAGTTTTTTTTTTGTTGTTTAGCAGTTGTTTTTTGTTATTTAGCAGTTGGTTTTTGTTGTTAGGCAGTTGTTTTTTAGTTGTTTAGCAATTGTTTTTTGTTCACTTGTACAACGTCTGTTGAATGTAAACTCGAAACTTGGACTGTGAATTTTAAAAAAGGCAGGTGGTTGTGTGGTTTTAGATTTCCGAAACTATCAAAATAATGTATATCATTTTTATTTTTGTTATATGCGACCCAATCATCTAGGTTTACTATACCACATTCTCGAATTCTTGGAGAGCGTGGAAGTAAATCCCTCATAAATACTCCTCGAAGATTTGGTATATATTTTTGAGCAAAAGTTGTTATGTAATGTAATGTTGTTTATTGTTTTTGCAATGGCTACACTTCCACTAGCTAAACTACCGAGGGCACTTAGGGCAGTCAAAATTGGTACGATTGGTAAAAAACCACCAGTTTTGGGTATATTAATTATTCTCGGTACTTTCACGTTTTTCTTTGAACCCATTGTCGATTGAACTGTTTTTCGTTGTATACAGCACTGAAAGAGTTAATGTGGCGTGAGTTTAGTTTCAATGGGAAATATAAGTGGATAGATATTTACAAAAATTTGATATTTGATTACAATAATAGGGTACATAGAACCATAAAAATACCCCATCAATGTCAACACAACTAATGAAAAACAAATATTACAAGACTCATATAATCACATAAAGGTATATGTTGAGAGTAAACCACGAAATGGCGATCACGTTCGTATCGGCAAGTATAAACATGTGTTTGAAAACGAATTATACAACAGAAATCTTTAAAATTAGAAAAGTCAACAATACATTCCCCAAAACATACTTACTTGAAGATTATGAAGGTAATCCGATTCAGGGTGGGTTTTATAAAGAAGAACTCAAAAAGACTGAATTCCCGAACACATTTCTAGTTGAGAAAATTTTAAAGCGAAGAGGTGATAAAGTTTTGGTAGAATGGCTTGGCTTTCCAATGGACGAAGCCAGCTGGGTAAATAAAGATGAAATTTTATAGTACAAATGTATATATAAATTATAACACATATTTAAATTTAATAAATATATTTACATACATATAAATGTACAAGTTTATAATGTGTATACTAACAATTTTAATAAAATATTATATGTTTTTTACAATTTATTTTTGTTTTACTTATATTTACCACAATCTCGATCAAAATAAAACATTTCCAATTCAATTGACTTATAAAATAATTCTTGTTCTATGTTTACTTGCTTATCTCTAAGTTAATTTAATGTATTGACATCTGTATTTCTCCCATTTATTATATCTCTTAAGAATATATTTTCAAGTTCTAAGAAATTGATACTATCCACAATGTCCTTTTCCATTAACCTTTTATGTTTTATTGATAGAGTACCATGATCATCGTGATTTAACATTGCAAACTCTGTTTCATTATGTTTACGTTTTCTTTTACTATCATTAGCACAAAGCACATTCTTATATACCTTATTTGTTGATATTTTGTGTGCCCTTGATCTAAACATTGTCCTACTACCATATAGTGGAGTTCCAGTGAGTAATACATTTTTATAATGATCCATAGTTAAATTTCTTGAACTCACACCTTTTGCTTTATTATAAGGGTTTTCAACTTCATCTATTTTATAACTATAAACTTTGTAGAATAGACCTATAAATTCACTCATTAGTTTTCCATTCAACTCATATTTAAAATATCCTAACCTCTTTTTATTAACTTTTTTAAAATTATATAAATCGATTCTTCTATCTGAATAATCGGATGTATCAAATTTTGATTCAATATCACCACGAATATCCTTATATCCTTATATATCCTTATATATCCTTATTGTTAATGAAAATAATACATTTTCCATTTTGATAAGTCCAATACAGCAAAACCCAAATACATTGGCTTATCAAATACTACAGAAAGTTTTTTCATTTGGATGGTATAGAACTCGTTATTTATTTTAGTTGTACTATTAAAATAGAATTTTAAAATTAAATTTATAGCACAATGTTTTTTTCGACCGAGTTTATGAACATTTATTCTCTAAACGTTTTTCAGGATTTTCCATAGTTTTCCCATAGACCGAGTTGTTCATTAATTAAAAAAATCATTTTCAAATTCATTCTTGGCATTCTGTTTTTGTAATAAGCGAACCCCTCTATGAATCTTTTTATACCCGTTACTCGAAGAGTAAAAGGGTATACTAGATTCGTTGAAAAGTATGTAACAGATAGATGGAAGCGTTTGCGACCCTATAAAGTATATATATTCTTGATCAGGATCAATAGCGAAGTCGATTGAGCCATGTCCGTCTGTCTGTCCGTCCGTCCGTCCGTCCGTCCGTCCGTATGAACGCTGGGATCTCAGGAACTATAACAGATACAAAGTTGAGATTAAGCATGAAGATTCTTGAGGTGCCGGGACAGAGCAAGTTTATAACAGTATACTGCCACGCCCACTCTAACGCCCACTAATCGCAAAAAAACTAAAATTGTTGAAATCTCAGGAACTATTGCAGTTAGAAAGTTGAAATTCAGAAAGTATAATCTTTAGATACCAGCGCATCTTACACCCACAAGGCTCAAAAGACGGTTTTCGGATTTTCTAGAAAAGCTGATATCTCGGTAACTATAAGAGATGGAAAGTTCGGATGAAGCATGTAGGTTTTTATGATGCTCCCAATGCGAATTGTTTTTTCCGATCAAGCCACGCCCACTCTAACGCCCACAAAACACGAAAATACAAAAATGCAAAAATCTCAAAAACTATAAGAGCTACACAATTTTGCTTATGAACACGTATTTAAGAGATGCCTCTGCAACATGCCACGAAGTTGCATCCGACCACGCCCACTCCTAACGCTCACAAACCGCGGAAAACTGTGGCGTCTATAATATTATTATGAATGCCTTCGTTTGACATTGTATAACTTATTTCTGTTAATATCTATCGATTTACCAAAGATTTTTTAAATCGGAACATTATTTCGCTATTTATGAAGAAATTAAGGTTATAAGGCCTCACATGGGCAGTGACGTCACTATAAGCATACTCAACACACTTCCTCTGACAATAGGTGGCGCAATGTGAATTTCCACTAGCAAAAAAATATTTTAAAATTTTGTAAAACAGTAACGGGTATCTTATAGTCGCGGGACTCGACTATAGCGTTTCCTCTTGTTTAATATTAAACCATTTTTTATGCATTGCTGCAAATTTCTATAATGGATTACATAATTTTTTTGTTCCCGAGGTCAGCTATTAATTTTTTAACTTTGGCCTCTTTAGAGGCAAAACTATTTGACGGACAAAACGAAAGAAATACATTATAAAGGATGATTTCTTTGTTGGATCAAAATCTGTTAAGTATTTGTTATTTGCCTTTGTATATCTATGACAACTAAGCCCCCTGGAATGCTATTATCTACTAATAACTCTAGTTGAATATTTGTTATTATTATTTAACATGGCTGCCCAAGATAGACCTGGCGTAGTAAAAACTGAGCAATTTTCAAATATATCAGTCAATAGGAAAACATCAGTTTTTAAATACAACTCTAGATAATCCTTTAGACTTGAAAAAAAATTGTGACCAGACATTATGTGCGTGTTCATAATCATCTTGAGAGCATTCCTTTTCTGTCAAGTTACTATAGAATGCTGCTCTTGATGGTAGGGAAGTTTCCTCCAGTCGACTAGCTGAATCTAAATATTCATAAGGAAATATACCCTTTTTACGCATAAGCCTAATTCTATTTCATTTAAAAAAAATCTTTTTACTGTATTTAACTGATCATCAATTAAATTAGAAGCAAGGGTATCTAAAATTGATGGCATAAATCTGAATGTGTCAAGAAATCGAATTTCGAAATGGTTTCCATTGGATGTTTTATGGTTTTGGACACCGAAATATATTGTTCTTTATTTACTGGGATTGCATTAATACTATCAGGAATTTTAGCCAAGTCTTCAATAAATAAATGACAATCATACTTAGAAAAATTATGGAAAAACACTGGTATAAAAGTAGGCTAAGAACGCTGATTCTGGCACAGATTTATGGGCTATTAAGCTGTCAAATTAGTGATAAAAAAATGGTTTTCCCCACCCCGAAACCCATTATCGGTCATCTCCTGTGATAAGGATTCCCCCTCACCCTTTTGACAGTATGGATTCTGGCACAGAAATCATAAACCCATAAATTATAGTTTTTAAAATCAGTGCACGTGTTCAAAGAAGTAATAAAATGTGACGATTGTGTCATGATTAGTTTTCCGACCCCCTCCCCCTAAACGTAATTTGGAAATATTGAAATGTATTCCTGACCCTAATTAGGAGGATTGGGAACGTCTTAAGGGGTTGAATTTTTTCAAAACACACTGCCAATTTCTATATATGTAAGCCTCTGTCTACGTGTGTGCGTGTGTATGGTTGAGTGGGAACCCCAGATGTGTTTGGAAACATGACATGTGGAACCGATGAGGAAGATCCATTCCAACACATAGATAAAAAGGACACACATTAGTGATTAAAACATGGTTTCCCCCATGGTTTCCGAAACCCATTATCAGTAGTCTCCTGTGATTAGGATTCCCCTTCACCACCCCGCAGGCCCTTTTAGTCAGTATGGATTCTGGCACAGAAATCATAAACCCATAAATTATAGTTTTTAAAATCAGTGCACGTGTTCAAAGAAGTAATAAAATGTAACGATATGGAGAACCGATATACGTTCATGGACGCACCATAATAAAATTGTAAAATGCATAGTCAAGTATAAGTCAATGTTTCAAGTTGTTTATTCAAATTTTAGAATTTTAGATTTCAGTAAGTAAGGAGAAAAGGGATACAAGTAAAGTTGCAGTAATTGTTTTCTGAGAGCATGTTTCTAAGATATTTGTAGTAGCTAAAACATAGGACATAGCCTGGTTATAAATTATTTAAAAACTTATATGCACGGATACTCGGTATGTATGTGTGCGCCTGAGTCAGGTATTCTATAAGATCCTCCCTCCATTGGTTTTCTGAAAGATATGACCCTTTGCTATCTCTAGGGCGAGTCCACCTGGGAACTCACCCCTACCCTCAAGTGTGCGCTCGGGTCTGCTTGTGCGCGGAGCTGCGAACTCACCCCAACCCTCAAGTGTGTGCTGGTATTTGTTTTTTAACTTACAATCGTATAAAGCGAACTATTGGAAAGGGTTTGGAAAATGCTTTCCAATGACACCAAACACACCAAACGTAATGTAATATTCTTGGACTCCTATGACCTATACCGGATATATAGAAATTGGAAAGCATTTTGTGTGAATTCTCTGGATCTGAGCGGATAAGTCTCCAAGCTACCGGAAATACACAAGCGAACTCTGGAGTTTGCCCAATACCGCAAGCAGCTTGAGGTTCCTTTCGTCGTGTACGCCGAATTTGAATGTGAACTGGAGCCCAGAAATATTGAAGTAAGCCATATAAGCTCATATACCTATAGCTTATGCTTATTATATAATATTAAGTGTGCCTTTGATTCTAAGCTAGATGAATTTGTAATAAAAACAGGTAGTAACGCAGGATCAAATTTTGTAGACTCTCTTCTACAATTTTAAACCAATCATAATGACTCCTGAAGACGAGTTTGAATTTCAGGATTCATTAAATTGTCATATTTGAAAAAAAATATTATTAAATGATGGAGTTAGGGATCTAAATGTAACTTGGAGTATAGATTATGTAAATTATACCGGTGTTTTTCTATATTCTGAATTTTCTGGATCTGCATATGCGGCTCTAAAACATAAGACTGTTATTATATTATATTAAGTGTGCCTTTGATTCTAAGCTAGATAAATTTGAAATAAAAACAGGTAGTAACGCAGGATCAAATTTTGTAGACTCTCTTGTACAATTTTAAACCAATCATAATGACGCCTGAAGACGAGTTTGAATTTTAGGATTCATTAAATTGTCATATTTAAAAAAAAAATATTATAAAATGATAGAGTTAGGGATCATTGCCATTTAACAGGTTTACTTAGGGGTGCAGCTCATTATAAATGTAACTTGGAGTATAGACTATGTAAATTATACCAGGGTTTTTCCAATTTTTTCTAAATATTTAGGGTGGGTCTATATTGAGACCTCCAATTACCGAAGATTTTGCTTTTTAAGGGTAGTAGTGAGCACTTGGGGAAAACGGAATGAATTACGAACGTAATGTAATGATCTTGGACTCCTATCACCTATACCCGAAATATAGGAATTGAGAAGCATTTTGTCTGAATTCCCTGGATCTGCAGATGCTGCTCTAAGACATAAGACTGTTATTATATAATATTAAGTGTGCATTTGATTCTAAGCTAGATAAATTTGTAATAAAGCAGGTAGTAACGCAGGAAGAGAAGTTTGAATTTCAGGATTCATTGAATTGACATTTTTTTAAAAATATTAATAAATCTATCATTTAGGGATCATTGCCATTTAACAATGAACCCCTAAGCAGATCATTATAAATGTAACTTGGGGTATAGACTTTGTAAATTTATACCAGTGTTTTTCCATAGTTTTTCTAAGTATGATTGTCATTTATTTATTGAAGACTTGGCTAAAATTCCTGATAGTATTAATGCAATCCCAGTAAATAAAGAACAATATATTTCGGTGTACAAAACCGTAAAACATCCAATGGAAACCATTTCGAAATTCGATTTCTTGACACATTCAGATTTATGCCATCAATTTTAGATACCCTTGCTTCTAATTTAATTGATGATCAGTTAAATACAGTAAAAAGATTTTTTTAAAATGAAATAGAATTAGGCTTATGTGTAAAAAGGGTATCTTTCCTTATGAATATTTAGATTCAGCGACTGGAGGAAACTTCCCTACCATCAATAGCAGCATTCTATAGTAACTTGACAGAAAATGATTGCTCTCAAGATGATTATGAACACGCACATAATGTCTGGTCACAATTTTTTTTTCAAGTCTGAAGGATTATCTAGAGTTGTATTTAAAAACTGATACTTTCCTATTGACTGATATATTCGAAAATTTTAGAAAAATATGTTTACAAATTTTTACTACACCAGGTCTATCTTGGGCAGCCATGTTAAAGACCACAAATATTCAACTAGAGTTATTAGTAGATAATAGCATTCGTACAATGTTGTCATAAATATACAAGAAAAATAACAAATACTTAACAGATTTTGATCCAACAAAGGAATCATCCTTTATAATGTATTTCTTTCGTTTTGTCCGTCAAATAGTTTTGCCTCTAAAGAGGCCAAAGTTAAAAAATTAATAGCTGACCTCGGGAACAAAAAAACTATATAATCCATTATAGAAATTTGCAGCAATGCTTACAAAATAGGTTAATAGTATAAAAGATTCATAGAGGGGTTCGCTTATTACAAAAACCTTGGCTAAAGGCTTATATTGACTTAAATACTTTACATAGACAGAATGCCAAGAATGAATTTGAAAAAGATTTTTTTAAATTTATGAACAACTCGGTCTATGGGAAAACTATGGAAAATCCTGAAAAACGTGTAGAGGTTAAATTGGTAACTACATGGGAGTCTACAGATGTTCATAAACTCGGTCAAAAAAAAACAATGAGCTAAAAATTTAATTTTAAAATTCAATTTTAATAGTACAACTGAAATAAATGACGAGTTCTATACCATCCAAATGAAAAAACTTTCTGTGATATTTGATAAGCCAATGTATTTGGGTTTCGCTGTATTGGACTTATCAAAGTGGAAAATGTATGATTTTCATTACCAATACATGAAACCCAAGTTTCAACAAAATTAAATTTTAAATTACATGGATACAGACTCATTAATCTATACTATAAAAACTGATGATTTTAATAAGGATATTCGTGGTGATATTGAATCAAGATTTGATACATCCGATTACTCAGATAGAAGAAGCGATTTATATAATTTTAAAAAAGTTAATAAACAGAGGTTAGGATATTTTAAATATGAGTTGAATGGAAAACTAATGAGTGAATTTATAGGTTTATTCTACAAAGTTTATAGTTATAAAATAGATGAAGTTGAAAACCCTTATAATAAAGCAAAAGGTGTGAGTTCCAGAAATTTAACTATGGATCATTATAAAAACGTATTACTCACTGGAACTCCACTAGATGGTAGTGGGACAATGCTTAGATCAAGGGCACACAAAATATCAAGAAATAAGGTATTTAAGAATGTGCTTTGCGCTAATGATAGTAGAAGAAAACGTAAACATAATGAAACGGAGTTTGCAATATTAAATCACGATGATTATGGTACTCTATCAATAAAATATAAAAGGTTAATGGAAAAGGACATTGTGGATAGTATCAATTTCTTAGAACTTGAAAATATATTCTTCAGAGATATAATAAATGGGAGAAATACAGATGCCAATACATTAAATTAACTTAGAGATAAGCAAGTAAACATAGAACAAGAATTATTTTATAAGTCAATTTAATTGGATATGTTTTATTTTGATCGAGATTGTGGTAAATTGAAGTAAAATATTATTATTATTAATTATATGTTATAATTTATATATATATTTGTACTATAAATTTTCATCTTTATTTACCCAGCTGGCTTCGTCCATTGGAAAGCCAAGCCATTCTACCAAAACTTTATCACCTCTTCGCTTTAAAATTTTCTCAACTAGAAATGTGTTCGGGAATTCAGTCTTTTTGAGTTCTTTTTTATAAAACCCGCCCTGAATCGGATTACCTTTATAATCTTCAAGTAAGTTTGTTTTGGGGAATGTATTGTTGACTTTTCTAATTTTTAAGATTTCTGTTGTATAATTCGGTGTATACCCTTTTTCAAACACATGTTTATACTTGCTGATACGAACGTGATCGCCATTTCGTGGTTTACTCTCAACATATATCTTTATGTGATTATAAGAGTCTTGTAATATTTGTTTTTCATTAGTTGTGTTGACATTGATGGGGTCATTTTTATGGTTCTATGTAACCTATTATTGTAATCAAATATCAAATTTTTGTAAATATCTATCCACTTATATTTCCCATTGAAACTAAACTCACGCCACATTGACTCTTTGAGTGTTCTATACAACGGGCTTAAAGAAAAACGTGAAAGTACCAAGAATAATTAATATACCCAAAACTGGTGGTTTTTTACCAATCGTACCAATTTGACTGCCCTAAGTGCCCTCGGTAGTTTAGCTAGTGAAAGTGTAGCCATTGCAAAAACAATAAACAACATTACATTACATAACAACTTTTGATCAAAAATATATACCAAATCTTCGAGGAGTATATATGAGGGATTTACTTCCACGCTCTCCAAGAATTCGAGAATGTGGTATAGTAAACCTAGATGATTATATTGGACATTGGGTCGCATATAACAAAAAAAAAAAATGATATACATTATTTTGATAGTTTTGGAAATCTACAACCACACAACCACCTGCCTACTTTAAAATTCACAGTCCAAGTTTTGACTTTACATTCAACAGACGTTGTACATGTAAAAAAAAAAACAATTGCTAAACAACTAAAAAACAACTGCTAAACAACAAAAAACAACTGCTAAATAACAAAAAACAACTGCTAAACAACTGCTAAACAACAAAAAACAACTGCTAAACAACAAATAACAACTGCTAAACAACAAAAAAACAACTGCTAAACAACACATAACAACTGCTTAACAACAAAAAACAACTGCTAAACAACAAAACCAACTGGTAAACAACAAAAAACAACTGCTAGACAACATAAAACAACTGCTAACCAACAAAAAAAAAACAACTGCTAAATAACCAAAGCAATTGGTAAACAACAAAAAACAATATATATAATAAAATGAACACGGAGAACAACAACTATAAGAACGAGGAGACTGCAGAAGTCGAATTCGATCTTACTGACGAGGATAATAGGAAGACACATGTTAATCCGACAAGTTTTGTTTGTTATTTCAACGAGAAGAACGATGAGAAAGACGATGCCGCAGAAACAGCGTTCATACCAATTGATGTTGAAAATAATGCAAAACGAATAAAGCTTGAGACGGAAACTCAAGAATTCAATAGATGTAATAAGAAATCTATTTTGTCAAAGGCAAGGATGCCGGAAAATGTAATGTTCCCCATCTTCAAGGCGGAGTGTAAAAGGACGAAGATTGGAAAATCCCTTGTTCTGGAGTTGGAGGATTACTTTCTATACACCCCAGAAAGGTATACATATCTTCGGGAGGAATTTATTGAGGAAATGGTAAATGGAAATTTAATATTCATAAAAAGAATGATAATTTATATTTAGAAATAACTAAATAAAATATAAAAAATAAATAAAAAACCAATTTTTTAAACAGTATAGATCGAGTAACTGAAGAGTGATTACAAGCAGATTACATAAATTTTTTAAAATCATAATTTTTATTATCTATCCCGTCTTCTATATTTATATCTTTCCTCTTTTCATTTTCAACTGTAGGCATTGATATAGGTTTCATCTCACTCTTTTTGTCTGCATATTCATGTCTTTCGTCTTTCATTCCTTTTTCAAAAACATTTGTTTGTTAAAAATAATCATTATACGCGTCACTATCATTTCTATATATTTCTGTTTGTCTGATGTTGTCTGCCATTGGTTGTATAGTACAGATCATTGTCATCTGTCATATCATTATCATACTTTTCATTTTCGTATAATTCACGTTTAGCCTTGGCTCCTACATTTGTTTTTAAAAATGTCTGCTTTTTATTTTCGTTAACAACTTCATGTAAAGGTTCTGTAATAGGTTTAAATGTTTCCTCCAACTCTATAACACTTTGATTCTTTACGTGTTTTAGGTCATCAAACTTTCTCTTCAAGGCAGATCTCGCTTTTGTTAACTGAGCTAACACATTCATTATTGAAACCTGCATAAATTTAGATAAAATAAATTTTAAAAATTTTATATAATCTGTTTGTAATCACTCTTCAGTTACTCGATCTATACTGTTTAAAAAATTTGTTTTTTATTTATTTTTAATATATTTTATTTACTTATTTCTAAATATAAATTATCATTCTTTTTATGAATATTAAATTTCCCATCAACCATTTCCTCAATAAATTCCTCCCGAAGATGTGTATACCTTTCCGGGGTGTATAGAAAGTAATCCTTCAACTCCAGAACAAGGGACTTTCCAATCTTCGTCCTTTTACACTCCGCCTTGAAGATGGGGAACATTACATTTTCAGTCATCCTTGCCTTTAACAAAATAGGTTTCTTATTACATCTATTGAACTCTTGAGTTACCGTCTCAAGCTTTATTCGTTTTGCTTTATTTTCAACATCAATTGGTATGAACGCTGTTTCTGCGGCATCATCTTTTTCATCGTTCTTCTCGTTGAAATAACAAACCAAACTTGTCTGATTAACAGTTGTCTTCCTATTATCCTCGTCAGTAGGATCGAATTCGACTTCTGCAGTCTCCTCGTTCTTATAGTTGTTGTTCTCCATGTTAATTTTATTATATATATTGCTTTTTGTTGTTTGGCAATTGCTTTGGTTGTTTTTTTGTTGTTTAGCATTTGTTTTTTGTTGTTTAGCAGTTTTTTTTTTGTTTAGCAGTTGTTTTTTGTTGTTTAGCAGTTCTTTTTTTGTTGTTAAGCAGTTGTTTTTCTTGTTGTTAATAGCAGTTCTTGTTTTTTCACTTGTACAACGTCTGCTGAATGTAAAGTATTTTGAAAAGTCCGATTTTTATACTATCCAGAAGCCACACATACAAACGTCTGTTGAATGTATCAAAATGTTGAAAACTTGGATTGTATTTGTTTTCCCAAAGTACTTGACAACTTCTATGGGTGGTTGTAGATTTCCGAAACTATAATGTTTATCGTTTTTATTTTTGTTATATGCCACTCAATGTGTACCACTTGATTGTGAATCATCTAGGTTTACTATACCACATTTTCGAATTCATTGAGAGTGTAGAAGTAAATCTCTCATTAATACTCCTCCAAAATTTGATATATATATTTGAGCAAAAGTTGTAATGTCTATATTTGAAAGTGGTCTATTGGGTAGCTGACATATTAGTTTTTTCGCTTCTTAATACCATTTCCCTTACTATATGGTTTTAGGTAGAATCCATAACCTGTTCTATGCGGTTTGAGATATAACCCTTCTCCTACAGCAACACTTTCAATTATGTCGTTTCTTCTCCTCCATATCCTCCTTCGCCATTCTAGCATTGTGTATTGTTTTTGCAATGGCTGCACTTCCACTAGCTAAACTACCGAGGGCACTTAGGGCAGTCAAAATAGGTACGATTGGTAAAAAACACCAATTTTGGGTACATTAATTATTCTTGGTACTTTCACGCAATTATAAGTGCACTCATAATGTCAAATGGCTTTTGTTTTTTTAATGTTCTGGTAGCAGCGTTAATAACAGTCGACAGATTCGTCATCTTTCCTTTTTTCCTCGTCTTCTTCCCTTTACATTTATTTTTTGTTTTTTATATTCCAATTCCAATTTTTTTCTTTGTTTTTATAATATTGGTCACCAAATATACTGCTGCTTTTTCACCAAGAGTACTGTCTGGTGCTTTTACACGTAACCAAGCTTTGTCAATTAGTATAGAATCTGCAATTTGACGGTCAATTAAATCCTTTTATGGGAGTATGCTATATCGTGCTCTTTACAAGCCTCATCCAGTTTATTTATTCCTTGATCTCCTCGTTTCAAACGTTTTTCTAGCTGTGTACCCGGCCCACAAAATTTATATGCTGGTATATGGGCTTCAAGCGGTAATGTATTAATTAAGTGGTTGACAAGACCACCACCTCGTTTACAATTAAAAAGACTAATGAGTTGATTATAAAAACGTTTCCCCATTATATTGATGTTTAATCATAAAAGTTTTCTCATCGAATGAGGTACATTAGCTACATTAAAAATATCAACGATGAAAACGAAAAAAAACAACCCCCACGACATAGTTCTCTCTTACCTTATACAATAAGAGCTCTTATTGTTGGTAAAATCAAATTGAGGTAAAACCAACATTATGCTCAGTTTGATAGAGAGTCCAAACGGATTGAAATTCGAAAATATTTACGTGTTTTCTAAGAGTTTATATCAACCTAAATATGAGTACTTGGAAAAATTAATAATACCTATTAAAGGAATGGGATATCATAATTTCTCTAATAACAATGGTATATTAGACTCCAGTGAAGCAAACAAAATTTCTATAATGATATTTGAGCTTGTGAAAAACAAGACAACATAAGGTCTTATTTTTGTATGGGTCGTCAAAATAATATTGATTCCTTTTATTTATGTCAAACATATGCCCATATACCTAAACACTTGATTCGTGACAATTCCAACTTTATTATACATAATGTTAAAACAAGATGGTTTAAATATGCGACATATATATAGAGATCATATTAATACAGATATGGGGTACGACACATTCGTGGAAAGTTGTAAAAAATATTGGGAGGATAAATTTGGATTCTTGCTTATAAGTAAAGATAATGATATGGATAATGGAAGATATAGAAACGGTCAGTTTATTTTGATTTAAAAAGTTATTAAATTTGGTATAAAAAAAACTAAATAACAAACATTTCGAGAGATTTTATTATGTCTAGATCAGTGACCTTGTCTTTGAATAGAAATAGTTCTATTATTAATAGAAACTACTTTCCATCAATCATATTGGATGGACGTTTTGAGTGTGCATTAATTGATTTTAATATGTACAATTCAGTCCCAAATATAGACGAAAAATCAATCTCTTCCACATTGAAACTAAGCCTTCTGGATCCTATGAACTAAATGATATAACTGATTATATTTATAAAAAACTCAAAGATTACAGTATTGAAAAATCTTTTAAAATTGAAAGCAATAACAATATTCTTCAACTAGAAATAACCAGTACTCGGGAGCCGGTTTACTTTAATAAGGAAAGATCAATTGGCCATCTTTTTGGTTTTGATAAAAGAGTTTTAGAGCCTCACCCAACAAAAACATATCTATCGGATCAGACTGTCAATATTTTAAAAATTAATACTATTCGTTTGGAATGTAACATAATAAGTGGTTCATATGTAGATAATACACCTAATCATACGTTACATGAATTCGGTATTAATGTTCCTCCTGGCTATAAAATGAATGTGACACCACATAATCTTAATGACTTGCCAATCAACTGTCATGAAATAAGCACACTCTCCATACACACCGTAGATCAAAACGGAGATTTAGTAAATTTGCGTGGTGAAAACGTATCAATTGGGATGCATATTCGCATGATAGAATGATTTTTTATAATAAAAGACCTGGTTCCTACACTCAACCAAGCATTACTAATTGTAAAGCAATAGGAAGAGGATAAACTCTAGAAAGAAGTTCACTAACTTAAACTTAACTTTTTAAAGTTTTTAGGCTTCAAAGTTAAAAATTAATAAAAATATACTGGAAGAAAAAAATGAACGAAATTGTCCGAAAAAAAGTTTACTCGGATGAGAGTATTTCAAAAAAAGAGTTTCATACCTATTCATCGTATAATCAAACATTTATATCAAACGATGAAATTCGAATTACTCCCTCATGAAAGTTACCTCAACTTTCGAGGAATTATTAGAAAAGGTACAGCAGGCGGCCCTACAACTGATAATGTTACCACTTTTTCTTAAATAATTGTATGGCTTACTTTTTGGATGAAATCAAGTACGAAATGAATGGATGCGAGATTGATAGAACTCGATTTGTCGGTATGACAACTACTCTTAAAAATGTTGTATCACTTGATAACCTTCAAAGTAAACATCTATCAAATTCTGGATGAAGTAATGGAGATGATTTTTCAAATGGAGCATACTTTAACTTTTCTGTCCCGTTAAAAAATGTATTGGGGTTTGCTGAAGACTATAAATAGGTTTTGTTGAATTGTAAACATGAACTTGTGCTAATGCTAACCAAAAACTTAGATGATGTTTTGGAAAAAAAAGAGATTGGAACAAACTTTTAAATTGGAAATGACCAATATAAGCTGGAAAATTCCTCATGTGACAGCCAGTGACATTGCAAAAATTAAGATATATGATATTATTAGAAGTGGTGTAAGCATACCTATTGCATTTCGTAGTTGGGACTCCTACGTTAACCCAAAATTAGGACAAGGAACCCACCATTGTTGGAATGTTAAACTATCAGCAAATCGGGAAATACCAAGGTTTGCAATAATCGGATTTACACTACTTAAAGGTTCATTTAAATGTTGAATCATACCCATATGATAATTTAAGTGTTGATTTCAATAAGAATCAGTTTGCTCACCTATATGAAATGTATTCAAGATTTCAATCTAGTTACTACCATCGTGAGTCACATCCATTTTTAACACCATCGGAATTTAAAATGAAAGCTCCATTTATCGTAATTGGTTTATCATATCAAAATGACATAGTAAAATCTGGTCCTTTTGACTTGAGAATTTCAACTGAACTGAAGACACCAAGTGACGAAAATACCCAAGCTTATTGCCTACTCATACACGATCGATTAGTCGAATATAATCCCTTAAACGGATTAGTTCAACGAGTTGCTTGATATTTTAAAAAATGATTAAAGATATTGAATCAATTGTTATTCAAGGTTTCTTTGACAATAGCAATAGAAATTGGAATAGTATTCGAAAAAGAAAACAGTTTTGTGTAAACGCACGATATCTTAAGGCAATAACTATTGTAAAAATCATGTTAAAGGTGGTGTTTGTTCTCTAAACAATGCATAAAACATTCTAGATTTTTTAAAAGTAATTACAAATAAACAAAACACATATACTTGCATTCACATCATTTTGAAGCTGAGACCACTTATGACAAGTTCTGTTTCTCGAAAACCATTTCAATAAATAATGAAATTTTAATGGGAAGATATTTGAAAATCACTTCCAATACCTTCATAAAACAAAAATGAGGTTCATGAATCAAGGTGCACAAGATCTGAAAACAATGTAATGTGGTGAACACTTTACATTCTGTAACACCGATTCGAGACTAGAATCATGCGCATGCCTCTTCTATGTAAATCAAAGGAATGGAGCTAGAAAAATAATTTCATTGTATCAATAATAAATAAAAAACGTATTATGCTAAATGAAAATAAAAATTTCTCTTACTTTTTCTGAATAAGGGAAGGGAAATATTATATATAGACTCTTGGATGTACACTATGTATTCGGATCAAATTAAATTGTTTTTCAAACAGTTTGATGGAGTTGTACAAAATTCTCACCATCTGCGACTTCTTCTTATTGATTCAAACTACTTGAGTGTGAAGAAGTTAAAATGATAACTTCTATCCATGGCGTACACCTAGAAACATGTATCTTGTGTAAGGATTCAGCTGCGGAAGGAATCAACACTGGTGGATGTCAAAAAAATGTAAGTACAAGATCTAGAAAATATAATGAGAAAGAAATAAAAAAATAAAAAAAAGTACTTTAGACTATATAACCTTATAACAATTTTCAGACAAATAATTAATAAATTCATCATATATTGAAAACTAAAAACAAGACACAAAAACAAAAACACTGATATAAAGAAACAATAAAATAAACACATTTTTTGTTAAAGTAAATATCTGTTTTATTTATTTCAGTTAATATGGGAGCGAAGAAATAAAAGATTTTTGTATTTGAATTTTAAAGTAAATTTAGATACTTATTTTCTAAGTCATCCACTTTTACTTCGTCAAAGAGGTAGTCGCCGTCTGGAAAAACAATTTCTTCCCGGTCATCTATATCAACCCTTCAAGCATATTGAAAGTGTTCATACAAAAATTTATTTCCAAATACATCCATCGTTTCGTCTCCAAATGGGAAATCTGCCCATTTGAGTGATTCCAACTCTTGTGGAATCGTTTGAGTAGATGTTGAGTAGGGTGCGAATATTTCCCTCAGGTTCCTGTCTATGGTGTCTTCTTCGTCTAGAGCCATTATACAGTTTGGCTCCGAGTATTCAATGACCACCACATCGGAGTCTTGGTCAAGGATTTCGACATCCGTCAAGAGTTCTAAAGCTTAAACCGAATCGATGAATTGATATAACAGATTGATGAGTTAGGAAAGAATACCTCAGATAACTGCTTTCACACAAATAATTAATAATTTCATCATATATTGAAAACTAAAAACAAGACACAAAAATAAAAACACTGAAATAAAGAAAAAATAAAATAAAGAAATTTTTTTTGTTAAAGTAACGTGCGCAACGGATGCCGTAACATGCGCATAAGAGATGTCTACAAATCTGACGCATGAGTGTGAAGTGAACCTTTATTAGGATAAACAACTTCCATCAGAATCCCTTTTGATGGAAGAGACCGACATGGGTTTTGGGGTGGGGGAAATTTAATTGATAAAAAAATATTAATGTATTAATGGTTAATTGATAAAAACCATTAATGTCACATTTAATTGCCCATAAATCTGGGCCAGAAGCCTCTTTTTATTACTACTCCGCGACTAAAAGATACCCGTAACTGTTTTACACAATTATAAAATATTAATTTTGCTAGTGGAAATTCACAAGGCGCCACCTATTGTCAGAGAAAGCATGTTGAGTAATTGATAGTGACCTCACAAACCATATGAGGTCTTATAACCCAAATTTATTTATAAATAGCAAAACATTGTACCGATTTAAAAAATCTTTGTCAAATCGATAGATATTAACAGAAATACGTGTGGGATAAGGGTATATTAAGGTGTTAAGCAGCCTATTTAATTTCATATGGGGACACACTGTTCGGAATTCCACAACATCGTAGCTTTTTTCCATCAGCCAAAACGCCATATAGAACTGTCTCTTTTCGTCAAAGAATGTCTATACCCATCACCCTCTTCCTAATAGAAATTGCGCCTTACTTATTTAAGTTGAAGTCAGTCGATTGCAAATATTGAAGAGAGCAAGTGTCATCCATAGAGTGCGGAAGTCGTGAAGTTTAATACAAAACCTTTGTTTCTTCAATTTATTTCAACATTATAAATTTGTACAACCCTACAAATTATTGGGGGCTCAACCGGGATTATAAAAGGGAAAAAGAACAAAGAGAAAACTGTGCGTTAACACATCGAAAACTGTCGCGACGAAGAATGATGTGAAGACTGAGAAAAAAGAAGTAAAAACAGAAACTGAAACTTGGAAGTAATTGTTAAACAGGAACAGATAAAGACGAGAAAAATCTATAAAGTTAAAACAGATCGACTAACGTTGAAGCAGCAAATTTGTGTACACAGACTACAAAAGTGCCAGAAATTTTGCAAAAACTTTACTGTGGACTAGCCACTTGCTATTTTTGCGACAACAAAAAATTCCCTGTGGCGAAAAGAGGAGCTGAAAGATTTTGCAAGCGACGCAATCCGCCAAAAAATTGCGAGAGACGAGCAAGAAGTGGCAACGAGACGAGCAAGCAGTGCAGCGTGACGACATCGTACGAGCTGGAGTAGCAGAGTGGACTGGATTGGCAAAATTCAAGCAGACGTAGAAGACAGCAAAATCCAATTGGGTGTGGTGAGCGACTGAGGCGATTTTATATATGTAATCTGATTGGAGATTTATTTTTGAATACAAGAATTGTTTAACGTCGATTAAATTCTTACTTTGGTGTATCAAAACATTTAAATATTGAACTGTACCACTGTTTGTAAACGACTTGAACGCATTACTATGGAAGCTAGAACGATCCTCGCTATGACTGTGCCTCTACTAAGGGCAAAGTTATCCGAACTAGGTTTGAATACAACTGGCAGAAAAGGAGCTTTGCAGGATGTGGATGACGATGAGGACGGCGAGGCTGATGGGAAAGTTGTGAGTATTAGTAGTAATTACCAAGAGGCGGTTCAACCTAGTAGCTCGAGATTTACACTACCCGATATTCAGGACAGTGTTTCATCATTTTCAGGCTCCGAACAGGAAGACGTTATTTACTGCCTGTCTGAATTCTATGACGTTGCAGTTACCGTGGGTTGGGATAATTTGCAGAAATTTATTTATGCTAAGCAACTTCTGATTGGAGCAGCCAATACATGGGGAGTTAGGGGTTGGAATAAGCTGAAACAGGCGTTGAAGGAAGAATTCTGTAAAAAGCTATGTTCGGCAGAGATACACAAAATTTTGCGCAAAAGGCAAAAACAACCAAAAGAGGGTAAGGGAAATACTAAAGACAATTTGAACAGGGAATCGACAGGTAAACCGACTCAAGACTCCAACAAGAAAGGAAATATATATCTAAAAATTGCGATGAGAATAAAGAAACTATTTCCGTTAAGAAAGAGTTTGCAAGCATACTGGAAGTAAAAGCTGCGAAGGGACTCATTTACAAAAAGATGAATGCTGAAGGAGTGACATTCATAGCCATGATTGGTTCGGGATGTGACTTGTGTTTGATGAGAGAGGACATTTTCAGAAGTTTTAACGGCTTGAAGCTAAAGCCAGTAGTTAAGCACCTGAGAAGTATCGGCAAGGGCGAACTTGTGACCGTAAGATGTTTCGACGTCGATCTTGAAGCTAATGGTGTATGCTTCTCGAACCTTCCATGTCGCCAAACAGAACGAGCTCGTGTACTCTGCGGTTGTGGGAAACGATGTGCTACAGTCAGTCGACGTAATGTTCATTTCCAACGGCGTCGAGTTCAGGGCAAAAGAAAAAGACTTTGCATCGACATTAAATGGAATGTGTGTCACGGAGATAGTCGAGAAAAGTTCCGTCCTAGATAAAATTAATTTAATTTAATTTAAAGGTACAGTAGTTTGTTACAGAGTACAAAATCGATAGAGTCTCCAGTGAGCATGAGAATCGTGTTGGAAGACGATATTCCTGTATATCAACGCCCAAGACGCACATCATACGAGTGTTTCATGGAGAAGCAAGTGCAGGAATGGTAGGCAGAGGGAATTATTGTACCCAGCTCCTCAGAGTATGCTTCGCCAGTGGTCCTGGTAGCTAAAAAGGACGGATCCAGACGATTTTGTTGCGATTATCGCCGACTGAATCAAAAAATCAAGAACATCGAAAATATTCACAACCCTGGACATGATGAACGGTTTCTTTCATGTGCCGATTGACGAAGAATCCAGGAAGCTCACAGCGTTCGTGACGCATAACGGGCAGTACGAATTTACTCATGTACCGTTCGGTACTTTGAGGGATCTTATTCAAACGCAAACGATCGTGGTTTATATGGACGATATAATCGTGCCAAGCAAGGACGAAAATGAAGGACTGAAGGCGTTTGAAAATGTATTGAGCATGGCTTCGAGGGCTGGATTTCGAATCAAGTGGGAAAAATCACAATTTCTCAAGAGCAAGATCAATTTCTTAGGCTACATGATTGAGAACGGTTCCATAGCACCCACCAACGAGAAGATTAAAGCAGTCGTCAATTTTCCAATTCCTCAAAGCAGACAAGCTTTGCAGCGATATTGACGTCATATATGCGGCGCTTCATTAAAAATTACGCCCTCACAGCAAAACCCTTAAGCGACCTTCTTCGTATGAAAAGCAACACAAAGGATGACAGAAATCTCAAGTTGACTGAGCAAGGACTAATTTCGTTTAATCTTTTGAAACAGCTAGTTGTGTCAGCACCAGTACTCAAACTGCTACAACCGAAGTTCACACAGATGCAAGCAAACATGGCTTCGGAGGCTTTTTAATGCAGAGGGACTCGGAGGATCAGCAGTTTCATCCAATTGAGTCCATGACCAGGAAAACAAACTGTTGCGAAGAAAAAAGTTCCTACGAGCTCGAGGTTTTAGCAATTGTAAATGCGTGGGAAAAGTGGTGAGTTTACCTTCTTGGTAAGCCTTTTACCGTGGCTGAATTAAGATGAGACACGTGGACGCATTAAGCCGTTTGTCATGCTTTCTAATCGCAGATTCTACAAAGTCACGTTTAGTGGAGGCACAAGACAGCGACAGCTGGATAAAAGCTGTTAAAACCATATTAACCAACAACCTCGACTATGAAGATAATTTCCTAAAAAATAATATCCTGTACAAAGACGCAGTTCTTGAGCTGTTAGTTGTTCCAAAGACAACGGAAGACGAAATTGTCAGCGTAGCACGTAAAGAGGGTCACTTCGGTATAAAAAAGACTCGCGATATTTTGGAAAAGTCGTATTATATACCTAGAAACCAAACGAAGGTAGAAAGAGTTGTTAAAAGATGCGTGAAATGCTTGATCATCGACTCCAAACGTGGGAAAAAGGAAGGGTTACTCAGTCCCATTGACAAGGATCAGGAACCTATCACATCGACCACGTTGGACCCCTCACCGACACAAAAAAACGCTATAACCAGATCTTGGCTGTCGTGGATGGATTTTCCAAATTTGTGTGGCTTTATCCAACAAAATCGACTGGAAACGATGAAGTGTTAGAAAAACTGGAAAAGCAATCAGCAGTTTTCGGAAATCCTCGCCGCAGGGCACAGCTTTCACTTCAGGACTCTTTAATGAGTACTGCAACCGCGAAGGAATCCAGCTTCTACACTTTACCACAGGCGTTCCCAGAGGTAACGGCCAAGTGGAAAGAATCCACAAAATTGTCATTCCGATGCTGAGCAAAATGTGCCAGGAAAACCCACAGAATTGGTATCGTCACGTAGATAGAGTTCAGTAGATAATTAACAACACTCCACCTCGAACCACCAAGTATTGTCCGTCCCTCATCTTGACCGGATCGAATATGAGAAGGAGGGACGACGAGTTCTTGAAAGTTTTTGAAGACTTAGAAAGAGAAGAACTAAATGAAGAACGTGAAGAGATACGAAAGAAAGCTCAGCAAAATATAGAGAAAGTTCAGCAAGAAAACAGAAAGAGTTTTAACAGAAAAAGGAAGTTAGAAACTGAATATGCCGTAGGATAATTGGTTGCCATAAAAAGAACACAGTATGACACTGGTATGAAACTTCGTCCAAAATTTTTCGGCCCTTACAAAGTAACTAAAAAACTTAATCACGGGCGTTATGAAGTAAAAAAGAAGGTAATCAGGAGGGACCAAACATTACTACGACAGCAGCCGAATACATGAAAAAATGTGGTTTATTCAGGGGCGAATGAAGATTCAGGATAGCCGATTGTGGGATATGGGTATATTAAGGTGTTAATTTCATTTCATATGGGGACACTCTATTCGGAATTCCATAACCTCGTAGCTTTTTTCCATCAGCCAAACCGCCATATAGAACTGTCTCTTTTCGTCAAAGAAATTGCGCCTTACTAATTTAAGTTGAAGTCAGTCGATTGCGAATATTGAAGAGAGCAAGTGTCATCCATAGAGTGCGGAAGTCGTGAAGTTTAATACAAAATCTTCGTTTCTTTAATTTACCTTTATATATATGCGAAATAAACATTATCAATTTGTACTACCCTACATAAGTTATACAAAGTCAAACGAAGTCATTCATAGTAATATTATAGATTATAGCTCTTATAGGTCCCAAAAATTTTGCATTTTTGGTGGTGGCTAGATGGGAAAAAATTCGTTTCCATTTGGGACATCATTAAAACCTACATGCTAAATCCGAACCTTTGTATCTCTCATAGTTCCTGAGATCTCAGCGTTTTGACGGACAGATGGACAGACAGACTCAATCGTCATCGCTATTTATCCTGATCAAGGGTCGGAAACGCTTCCTTCTACCTGTTACATACTTTTCAAAGGATCTAATATAGCCTTTTACTCTACGAGTAACGGGTATAAAAACGAAATATCAAAATTATCAAATTCAAATTAAATCAAAATGAAATAATTATGGTATTCAGTATTTCAGTGTTTAAAATAATTTTTTAAGTATATATTAATTAAATAATTAACCTTGATTTTCAAATAAAGTTAAACTATCGATACGTATGCACATGTATGTTTTCCAATATATACATACATATACATGTATTTATGTATAGCCAAAACAAAAACAGAGAAACAAACATTGCACGTGAGAGCGTAGCACAAGAAAAATATAATTTGCTCTGCTTTTACCCCGCTCTCAATCTTCGGCTACGCAGAGAAGAGAATAGCATATTCTGCTATTGCTATACCTCGCCGAAGCTCCGAGCAGACCAGAGCACATCATTTTTTGATGTTCTGCTATAGCTCTGCTCTAGCTCTTATAAAAGTGAGAGTGGTAACAATAGCAAAGCAATATTTTTAAGAATCTCTTTTTAAGAATAAATGCAAACTCTGCATTATACATTAAATAATTTAAATTCATACAATTTTTTGCCCCCTTTGAAAAATGAACCTAATTTTAGTAAGCACGTTGCTCAACACTGGCGCTAAAGTTTAAAAAGTAACGAATAGCTCTGTCATATTTGAAAGACCGCGCATTTCCTTAACAATTTATTTACTTTAAAGATTGATTATAACAGATTGATGAGTCAGGAAAGAAGATAACTTTAAGAAGTTTACAATTCTAATGCATGAGTGTGAAGTGACAATCTATTAGGATAAACAACTTCCGACCGACAGACAGATAATGGGTTTTGGGGTGGGGGATATTTAATTAATGCAATAAAAACCATAAATGTCACAGTTAATTGATAAAAACCATTAATGTCAATGTCAATGTAAATCTGGCCCAGAAGCCGAATTTTACTACTACTCAGGAGCCTTGCTTCCGTGCCGAGGGCTACTTGATTCCGACTCACAAATTTATGTTATCACATCACGGCTGGCAAGCCAATTTTGCTTCATTTTAGCTTGATCTTTAGCGGTCACTGGCCTTGGAAACATTAAATACACTATGGTTGGTGCATCGGTTAATGTGTACCTGAAGCCTCGCTTATACACGTATTTGGTATACATTATGGCAGTTGTGGCGCCTCGCATCGCAGAGCGTCAACATGGCCTATACATAGATGTCTCCAACTGGAAGGTTCCTGCCAATGTGGTTCTGGCAGACTGTCTGCCTCTTATGCAGAAGACGCGCTTTGAATGGGTAGTTTCTGGAGACAGTTGCACCAGCGGCCTCAAGCCGCTTGAGTCCCTTCCGCCACTTTCGCGTAGCTGAGAAGTTTGACTTGCAGAACTTGAACGATCGTCTGGCCTATATTGACCGGGTGCATAACTTGGAGACAGAGAATTCCCGCCTTAGCATCGAGGTCCAGACCACCAGGGACTCGGTCACCCGAGAGACGACCAATATTAAGAACATTTTCGAGGCTGAGCTGCTGGAGACGCGTCGTCCTCTGGATGATTCGGCCAGGGATGGTGCCCATGGAGACATAGCAAGCGTCTGTGGGAGGAGAACGAGGAGCTGAAGAACCTTTTGGACAAGAAAACCAATGAGTGCAGATCTGCTGAGGGAAATGCTCGTATGTACGAGCTGCGTGCCAATAAGTTGAGCAACAAGTTCAACCTGGCCAATGCCGATCGGACGAAGATCAGTGATGAACTGAACGATGTGTCCAAGGAGTTGGATCGTCTGCTCAAGCAGTTCAAGAACACGCGCAAAACTCTAGAGCAGCAGACACTGTCGGGTGTTGACTTGGAAAATACCATTCACAGCCTGCATGAGGAGCTGCCATTTAAAGATCAGATCCACTCACAGGAAATCAATGACTCGTGATGCATTCGACAGACAGAAGACGAAATTGACGGACCTCTTAGCTCTGAGTACGATGCCAAATTGAAGTAGTCGCTACAGGAGGTGCGCTCCCAGTATGAGGAGCAGATACAACTTAATCGCGTCGATATCGAGTCGCTGAACAAGGATAAAATCCGTCGTCTGCAAAAGACCTTAAAGACGGATGAGCAGCGGCGGGTTTCTTTTTGTTTTGGCTTTCCTAGTTTCGCATGCGCTTTACTGTTATTTCGTATCGCATGCGGTTTTGGGAGCTTTTGTTAGAACTGCTGCCCTTCAGCTCGGAGCTTTTGTGCTGAGTTGATTTGGAATTATTTGAATTCGGAATAAAATCTGGAAATTCAACTGCACCGGTATATTTATTCTACATCAATTGAAAACTCTTAGTTGCTTAACAACTTCCGTCTCCTAATATCGACCGTTCGATCGAACTGTTCGATGCAACCTCGAACCGTCGCTGCTCCCGACCGCTCACCGATATATGACCACGAGGCCTTTGTTGCACTCAAACTTTCCATTAAGTTCTAAAACACGACCACTATTAAATTAAAATTTACGCTGAACTCTTCAAATTATTAAACACCTTCTATGTGACTTATTTTCACCTTGCTGTTGTTCAATTTTGGATATTTCGCACGTGCCCTTTTCTCCTTTCACAGTTTTCTGCCTACGGTTCGAATTTCTGCTTTTATTCTGACTGATTGTAACACTTTTTGATTGCATATGTTTAATAATTTATTAATTTATTTATTGCTTATTTTCATTTTATTATTTTCTTCATTTTAACTTTTCTGTTCCACTTCATTGCACCCGCTTCACTCTACTCACTGTTACATATTAGTGATAAAGATAATGCTGTATATCCTTGTCATCCTTCGTCGTCTCAAAACCACCAAAGCAGGCATATAAATTATATTGTTTTGTAATCCGCGGTCTGTTGCTTCTACTGGTTCAGTGGTAGTAGTTTCAACACCAGGTAACCAATTGATGATGATAAAATGGAACAGTTATGACGGAGCCGGAGTTTTGATATTATGAGGTTCTTATTGAGTGAATCTCTGAATCGTACTGACTTAAAGCTAACAAAGTTGAGGTTCATGGCGGCCACGCATATATGCCGAGCTTGCCGGCTATGCATGGGCATCCTACCAGACGCTGTGATAGCGTTTTGGATGATCAGTCATAGTCGTCCGGTTAACTTAGCTAACTTCCCCCCTCAGGAATGGAGCATGATCTAGTATGCTGCGGCTATCGATATTTACTTTAGAAAGAGCTACTGCAAGCATTACATTTTTCAGCTCCATAGAAATACTATTTCGTGTTAGCCGAACTCAGAAGTTGTGGAAATTCTATTGATTTGATCACGTACTTTGCTATTGATATTTACTTGCCTATTGTTTGCATTTATTGGTTGGAATTCATTAAATTTATTTTTTACAAAATATTTGGCGTCTGGCGTTCCCGCCACTACCTTTACCGCTGTCCCTAGGAAGTCTAAGCTCCTGGCTGCTCTATGATTGATGCTCGACGAGTCTAGCAAGTCGCGCAAATGAGCGACACCAACGCTCAAGAGTTTTTGCATGTCCGACTAGGGGATCTCGTTGGTCATTCCATCGGTGTCTTCTACTACGCGCCTATACTCTGAGGGATTTGCTGGGAATTTCCTCCATACCAAAATTTGACCATCAGGGATGGGAATGTATTTAGCTTTTGAGTAGTCCGTGACGAGTGTCGATGTTATGGTCAAAGGGAATAACAGGGGTATGGATGTAATCCTGTAATTCGGATTTACTATAATGTTTGTTTAAAACGTGGTAGCCCACCACCAAAACATATTAAATATAATAAAAACTAGGCCATGATTAAAAATCATAAATATAAAAAAAATTATGCCAAGTGTGTTGGTATAAATGTAATAAATAATGAAAAAGTATCGGGCTACAGCTACTCATGGTTATGCTTGGCCTACCTAAGGTTGCCCTTGTGGACCACTCTCCCCTTAATTAGGACTGTGGTCCCCATGTCCGCTTCACGAAATGGTGAGAGTTTGTTGCCTAGTCACCTGTTGGATTTCACTAGTACTTTCTCGCCAACTTTAAACACCTTGTTTTGTCGAGAAACATTTTCTCTGTTTCGGAGCTTATCTTGGGGTATTTTATCTTATTTTGTACCTCGTATTTTGGACCATTCGGTTGTCTTTGAAACACGTCGGCTAGCCTCTTGTCGATGACCGAATGCATAGTAACGCTGGGCCCACGGAGTTGCCTTTAACGGCAGATTTCCATTCCGCGAGTAGAAAGTTTACGCAGGCTGACTGCCGTTATAAAGGACTTAAAACATAACCTACTACAATCCTGTTACCAAATCGGTTGTCGCTTATCCTCTCCCCCTTTAGTAGCCATGCTATCCTCTATTGCTTCCGTGTAGCACACTCCCTGGGCAGCTCTACGTCTTCGTCAGACGTGTCCGGAAGGTTAGCTACTCCTCTTAGTAGAACATTAGGCGATAGAGGCGCTTCCTGGTCCGCATCGACCGGCAAGTGGGTGAGCGGACGCTAATTGACTATGTTCTCTGCCTCGATCAGAAAACTCTCCAGTACGTGATCCAGCGGAGCCACCTCCTACAGTGTGTGGCTCAGAACCATCTTGACGCATTGCACCATTCGCTCCCAGACTCCTCTTTCAGATGGATTTATTGGGCAGTTAAGAACGGCCTTACACGGCCATCCATTGACCTCTAAGCGATCCCCCTGGAGGGATCCCAGTCCAGTGTTCTTAAACGGTCACCCATTGACCTCCAAGCGATCCTCTGGGAGGGACCCCATCATCGGGGGCACCAGCCGCGCTCGTTGTAACTTACACACGTTACATACTGAGATAACCTTCCGAAGGACTCGTCTTAACATCGTGACCCAGAATCTCATACGGATCTCAATAATTCTTGCATCCATATTTTGATGCTTCATGTTGGCGTGAAAATGGTACACAATCATCGCCGTAAGACTGTGTCGATGTGACAGGACTATAGGCCTCCTAGCACTGTATGGTATCAACTCTGCCGTAGATTTGGAGAATGCCACGGTTTCTTTCACCGATTTCCATTGGGATTCCTTCGTCGACTCCAAGATTTCGGCCACCCGATTACCGACAAATTGTGTGTAATGAAGATGTGTACTGCCGATTCATCGAAGCACCGTCTTGGAGTCCGTCCATAGCACGGTATCATTTATGGCCATCCTGTGTTCCGTGGGATTGACATAGTTCGCATCGGAGCGCACTTTGTTTTGGCACATACAAAGCCCACTAGCACGTCGTCATCCGCATAAGTGACCCTTTAGTAGGCGACCGCTGCAAAGGGTGAACGTCTCGCCTTTCCCGTTTAAGTCTGCGCCCAAAATAATGGCGAGGACATCGGAACTGTCCCACCACGTCCATCTTTTACGCGAATTTACAAGGGCTCTGTTGATCTCATCTGATAGTAGTTCATTTCACTGCATTGTCTGCCTCCAGATCTCTCGCAACAGCATCTTGGCCGTAATTATGAGACAGCAAAGAGTTCCCAGAGGATCGAACGTTCTCCGCTCACTACGCTTGGAGTACGATGATACTTCACGTTAAACTTGATGTAATCCGTGGCTACCTGCCAATACATTCCCAGACTCACCCCATCCGCTTTCTACCGCGACCTCGTTCGGCTTTAGTCGTCGAGCGTATCCTTTAGACACGTAATCCTTGATGATCCTGCTGTAGGCCTGCGCAAACTGACCGTTCTGCTTCATCTTCTTTTTCTCATAGCTTGGTGGCAACATAATGGGTCGCCTTTCCGTAGTTAACCTGTCTGGTAATGTAGGTCCACTTTCACAGTCGTGTCTTCGAGTATCCTCTGTGCCAGCATGTCGTCGTTGCCCGCGACTGGTCGCGTGAGCTTCACACTAATGTTATCAATATCGAAGTAGTCTTCTACCGTCTTCTGAACAGTGTCATCCGTTGGCACGGTGAAGAAGCAAGTCTTTGGTGATGGCGAAGTTTATTGTCCACTTATGGGCATAAAGACAACCCATCCCAGCTGTCTGGCAAACCGTCGCGTTCGTAGTGGAAATCCCAAGTGCCCTTGATCAAGCCGAATGAGCACCTTTGGCAGCACGTTGCTGTAGGGTCTCATTGGCAGTTGCGCGCCCTAATGCACGCCTTGAACATCTCGTCGGAGTAGGGTTTGCATGTTGTCCTCCACAAATTGGACAATCGCCTTGGTCACCAAACACTGAAATGTACAATGGTTGGGAAAGGTATAATCGTCGCATGATGCCTTGCCCACTCCAAACGTTTACTGGTAGGGAGCTTGGCCCCAAGGTCTACCATTAGTGTTGGATTCCCCTCGCTGACTGCAAAAAGGCTGTGAGGTTGCTTACACGGGCTGCGAAGTGTATAATCTTCGCCAGGTTGTGCTCTGAAAAGGGAGGAAGCTCTCGAATACCACTATAAGTTGCGCCGGTCGGGAATGCGTAAAGCGCAGCTGATCTACCACAGCGCTGACGTTTCTTGGATGGATCCGGAGAGACTTGACGGTCTCACGTGCCTCATTCTTCAGCGCTTTCGCCAAGCGTTGGTTGTTCTCCAGATACGAGCAGTTCTACGCTTGAGTTGTCTCGGCCGACCACCAAATACTGGAAGATCAGGATGTTTTCGTGGCATACAGTTTCCATTGTTCCCGTTCGGTGTCATCCAGGCGTAGGATCCAGCTATTGACGTCGGCGTCATGATGTTCTGGATGCTCACACCCGGCAGTGCTAACCCATGCGCTGTCTGCGTCGTACTTGTTGCACAATATGGTGGAAGATGACTGCTACTTGCCAGCAGTGCTGGCCCGCTCTAAGATGGCGGCGCCACAAGCTCCGTACTGCACGTACCGACCCCTACTTGTCAAAGATGGCGGCGGCCCTGAGGCTACATTAACAACGCCGCCTTCGCCATGTGCTATTGATTCGCCAGTACTGACATTGTTGCGAGCTCTTATATTTTCCAGCTCCTTCTCCAACGGTTTGATCCTCTTCAAGAGATCCCACATTGGAGGTGCATGAATCTGTCCTGGTACAACCTTTAACCATGGGAACAAAACTTACAGGCTGGGAAGCTGTCACGATGACCGCAGTAGTCTGGCTTGAAATAGCGGCACCGTAGTAGCTCATCACCGGCTTATTTTCCGCGCCCCTACTCCCAGGTGTCTGACCCGCACTCGTTGATACAGAAGTGACCTGCTCCTCGTTACTTCGTCTGGGGGAATGTTGCCCAGAAACGTAATCAAATCCTTACGTTGTCCACGCCCCGATGCTGCTGGCATCTTACTTTACGTTGCAGTCGACCTCCAGGACGGTGAATAAAAGACTATATAGCTGGCCCCACGGAGTTGCCTTTAACGGCCGATTTCCACCCCGCGAGTAGAAAGGCTACGCACGCCGACTGCCATTGTAATGTCGTTTTACTCCGCCGCGACTATAAGATACCCGTTACTGTTTTACAAAATTTTAAAATGTTACCGTTAAAATATGCCTTGCGTGTATTTATTTCCGGGCTGAAGAGAAACTTAGCCGATGTGTTCTTTGCTGCTCAGCCTAGGGACTTGCCATCAGCCTTGGCTCAGGATATAGAGGCATGCCTTTACCACACGGTATGCCAGGTGTGTTGAGGAGAAACAGCTTAGACAGTCGTACATTGCAAAGGACCTCCGATGCCAACCCCGATCAAACACTTAAGAAGCGGTGGAAAAATCTTTACCAGGGATCAAGTGCAACGAACCGTTGTCGATAATAGGCCATTAGAGAAGATGGTCGTAGATACAACATCGTCGAAAATCCATCAATCAACAAACTTTCAGATGGTGAAGAAGAAGCAGACTATAAAAGTGATGCCGTCCATTTTTTAGGGGATCTTCCCTGTTTCCGTTCATCAAACGAACAGTAGCGGGGGAATCACGAAAGTTTGTAGTAGTCACAGAGTGCCCCACTTCAATTCTCGTTGATTCTTTATTTACTGTCGAGTCGATTCATGGGTTTGAAAAAATAGAACACAAATGCCAGTTTTATCTTTTTGGCGTCGAAAGCCCTTTCTTCTTATTACCCGGAATTAAAACTTTTGACGGCATAATTGGCCTTGACCTGTTAGCATAAGTAGGGGCGACCATTGATTTTAAAAGCAATTCCATTAGATTTATTGGGGGAGGTGAGGATCTGCACTTTCAAAAATGCGCTCAGGTTAACTTTACGAAGATTGAGGGTATTGCCGTGCCCCCAACAGTGCAGGAAAGTTTTCAGCAGATGATGTCTAAATACTCGGGGCTTTTGCTTACCCAAATAAGAAGTTACCTTTCGACAAAAACGTTGTAGCGACTATTCGGTCAGAGGATAATGAGTCAGTATATTTAAAGCTGTACCCGTGTCCGTTGGGTGCTGCCGCTTTTGTCAATCATGAGATCAAAGACTTATTCAAAAGTGGGAAAATTCGAGCATCTCGGTCTCCCTACAATAACTCCATATGGGTTGTAGGTAAAATAGGCACCGACGCCTCGGGATCACCTAATAAACGCTTAGTAGTCGATTTTGGAAAAGTACATTTGAACCCTATTGCCGATTGCCAAGTGTTGGCAAATTAAGTGGACTGTATTTCTTTTTTTCTAGGATTCGAGTTTATTTCTTAATTATAAGCGGGTTTACAAAATGTTAAGCGGGGCAGGTTGCGAGCGAGTACAAAACTATGTATATTAAGCGGGGCAGGTTGCAAGCGGTTGCGAGCGAGTACAAAACTATGTATATTAAGCGGGGCAGGTTGCAAGCGGTTGCAAGCGAGTCCAAAACTATATATTAAGCGGGGCAGATTGCAAGCGGTAGCGAGCGAGTCAAAAACTATTTATTAAGCGGGGCAGATTGCAAGCGGTTGCGAGCGAGTCAAAAACTATATAATTACTGCCGAAAAAACGTGCAGAAAAACGAGTGATACTGCAATACCAATGCAAATATACTGCAATTTCGTCTATGCGTGTGAGCTTCAAGCTTTGAGACGAAAAACGAAACAATGATGTGCATTTAACTAGCTACGATTAGAACAACAATACAATGATGAGCATTTAACTAGGTGTGATTTGAGAATAAAACAATAATGATAAATGACCGATCTATTCTTCAACATACCGGCCCCCTGAACGACGGTTCAGTTCAAAGGAAGCACAAATTCGTAATGGGGCCTCTGATCCCAGATCAGATGATCAGATGATGTCTAAATAGTCGGGGCTTTTGCTGACCCAAATAAGAAGTTACGACTATTCGGTCAGAGGATAATGAGTCAGTATATTTAAAGCTGTACCCGTGTCCTTTGGGTGCTGCCGATTAAAAATGGCATTAAAATTATTAAAAAATGGCAAAATTCGAGCATCTCGGTCTCCCTACAATAACTCCATATGGGTTGTAGGTAAAAAAAAAGGCACCGACGCCTCGGGATCACCTAATAAACGCTTAGCAGTCGATTTTGGAAAATTAAATTTGAAAACTATTGCCGATAGATACCCAATGCCTAGTATAAAAATGATACTGTCGAATCTGGGAAAGACCAAATTTTTTACTACACTCGACCTCACCAGTTCTATCTGTTCCTGTTGCGGAATTGGATAGGGAGAAAACTTCTTTTTCAGTCAACGGAGGCAAATACGAGTTCTGCCGCTTATCTTTCGGACTTAAGAATGCCTCAAGCATTTTTCAAAGGGCAATTACGGCTATGTGGATGACGTTATTGTCTTTTCAGAAACTGCAGACTCTCATGTTGGGCATATCGCGGAGGTTTTAAAGAGCCTGCAGGACACCAGCATGCGAGTTTCCAGAGAAAAGTTATATTTTTTTAAAGAAAGTGTCGATTTTCTTGGTTTTGTTGTCACAAAGGAGGGTACCAGGACAAGCCAGGACAAAGTAAAAGCCATCAAGCAGTTTAAACAACCAAGTAATTTGTTTGAGCTGATATCGTTCTTGGGCTTATCAAGTTACTATCAATGCTTCATCAAAGATTTTGCATCAATAGCGAGACCTCTGACAGAGTTACTGAAGGGTGGAGGTGACAGGGTCAGCAAATACCGTTCGCATTTGACAAGCTTGATCCTTGTTTCAGAGGACGCTGCCACAATATTCTATAACATTATTATTACAGCTGAAGCTAAGACCCTGCTATCAGCACTATCACCACTGCTCGTGGCCATCACCAGGACCCGATCTACACTCTGCATCACTCTACGGCTGCAGAGGCATCCAACAGCAAATTGCCGCAACAAGCTATCCAAAACCAACACGAGACCTTTGCAGGTGGAGAATATCGTGGGCAAACACGCCGCCAAAATATTCTATAACGTTCTCTTATATTATCTCTATAAAATGTGATGCACAATCTTCACCGTGATATATATTCAACTTGTCATCAAGTGACAATTGACAAAATGGAGAATATCGTGGGCAAACACGCCGCCACAATTTTCTATAACGTTATCTTATATGCTCCCTATAATATGTGATGCACAATCTTCATCATGATATATTCGACATATATTCAATTTGTCATCAAATGAACATGGTATATGCTTTTGAATTAGATTTATGTTATCTGAACTTTAAATATTTACCCCTTTTAAAATACATTCATAATCCGCATAGACGACAAAATTAATCAAAGAAGTCAGAGAACTCATAATTAGGCCAGAGACCTCAAATGAGGCAGTCGTGGTCCTTGAAAGCAAAGTGTAGCTAGCACGACCTCGGCTAACTCCAGCCGGGTTAGCACCTGATCCAACAACTGAGATGCGAGTATGCGTGCGTGGAATTCCAATCCGTTGAATAAACGACTCAGCTACCATGGTTATTGTTGATCTAGTATCGAGCAATATCCTACATGAGGTCTTGTTGCCACATGTGTCAATTAAATTGGCTAGAATAGTTGGCAGTAGGGCTTGATTGTTGGCCCTCTCCACAGTATGATGGCTGACAGCAGCAGTATTCATACCAGCATCAGGATCAATCGAAGGAAATATATTAACCTCAGCCGCAGACATATGGGCGGAGGCCAACGGAATCGATCTAGACTCTTCCGGGTGGACTAGCGTGTGATGTTTAACGTTGCACTGACGGCAAGTGTTCGAAGAATTACAATTCTTGACTTGGTAAGATCGACTTAGGCAATTAAAACAAAGCTTAGTATCCCTGGCAAAGGTAAAGCGATTTACGACATCCAGGGCTTTGAATGCAGTTATTGCGTATATATTGTGCTGTCCTTGACAATATATACAGTCGCGAGAAGACTGATTTGATCCACTTCCATGTTAAGCGGCTTGGCGGCTTCTACTCTGGGCTGGTCTTGGGGGTGCATTACGTGTATATTTTGACAAGACTCCAAAGTATCACAATGAGCAAAAAGAAAAGCGAATAGATCATTTATGGTGACGTCTTTCTTGGACGACACACTGCAGTTTGCCCAAGCTTGTTTGATTTCGGGTCCTAATTTGGATAGCAAAATATAAATTAGCTACACATCGGGGCTGTCACAGTTCAGCGCGTGTAGGCCTCGAATACATTCGTCGGCAGAGTCAATTACCCTACGTAACTCTGCGATATTCAAATTGTTAGCGGTTGGCAACGATAGAAAATTCTGAACAAATGTTCGAGCGTTTAGCGTTTCCTTGTTATAACGATTTTCCCATTTTTGCCACACATCTTGGTAGTTATCATTAGTAACGGCAATATGTTTAATTAAGGAAAGTGCTTCCCCATCTAAATAAGATTTCAGGTAATGAAACTTTTGGCTCTTGGAAAGCATTTCGTTATTATTCACTGAGCTTAAGAACAAATCACTAAATTGGCTCCAATCCTCGTATTTGCCAGAAAATGCGGGAATTCGAATTTTCTCAAACCTTAAAACAGCTGCTCCCGATGAGGTATGCATTCGTTCCAGAAGTTGGTTTTGTCCCTCAAAGAGACGTTCCACTGTACTTGATAGCAAAATGTTCGACTGGTCGTGTCCATGATCTTGACCACCCATATCGTTTATGGCTTTAATAAAGATGGCATGCGCTCTGTAAAACTTGTCCTCGTACTCAGGTATATCCAATCCAGGGTCTTCATATCCCTCCTCCTGGTTATATACCACTAAATCATCGGAGAGTTCCGTAAAGTGGTTGATGGTGGGTACAAGACGATCCAGCTTCAGTTGCAATGTTTCCAACTTATCACATCCCTGCGAAAACTCCAAAGCACTGTTAGGGGAACGAGTTATTTGCCCCTTGCAGGCACGACGTTGTTGAATTGCCCGATGCTTTATAGAGTTCATAACGAATAACAGCGGCTAGTTTGTCTTCTATTATTCACAAATAAACTCGAATTCAAACGCAGAATATCCGGCTCGAAGGACCAAAAATTTGTTATGTTTGCGAATTAAGTGGACTGTATTTCTTTTTTCTAGGATTCGAGTTTATTTCTTAATTATAAGCGGGTTTACAATATGTTAAGCGGGGCAGGATGCGAGCGGTTGCGAGCGAGTACAACTATATATAACTGCCGAAAAAACGTGCAGAAAAGATAATCCAGAAAAACGCGTGACACTGCAATACTAATACAAATCTACTGCAATTTAGTCTATGTGTGTGACCTTCAAGCTTTGAGACGAAAAACAAATCAATGATGTGCATTTAACTAGCTGCGACTTGACAATAATATAATAATAATAAATGACCGATCTATTCTTCAAAAGGAACATTATTTCGCTATTTATGAAGAAATTTAGGTTATAAGGCCTCACATGGGCAGTGACGTCACTATCAGTTACTCGACATGCTTTCTCCGACAATACGTGGCGCTTGGGTAATTTCCACTAGCAAAATGAATTTTTTTTAATTTTGTAAAACAGTAACGGGTATCTTATTGTCGCGACACTCGACTATAGCGTTTCGTCTTGTTTTACCTTAATTTCCCTCGCGACAATCAATACGGAGCTTATATCATGGCGGCAATTCATGCAATTATAAATATATATATCCTAAACTATCTTAAGACCTATCGGAAGTATCGTCCGTCTACAACTGTAAAGAAGTCTCGTTAGCTTGGATATACTCAGTCCCACCAGGGTCTCTTTACTGAAAATATTTGTAAATATATGGGACATAAAGGTATGACGCCCGGGGGCGCATAATAATTGAAATAACGAATAATATTAGGAAAGTAAGAATAGCCGTATGGACAATCATGGAGTCTATAGGATAGTTCGTTTTATCGTTATAAGTAGTAAAAACACTGAAGTACTCGTATTTATTAAGTTGATTACTTAAGGAGAAATAAATAAGATTTGAATTTGAATGCGCGGGCGCGCCTTAGTAAGCCACGATCGGTCACACTGCCGGGCCGAACGGGCACACCACATAAAGGGATTTCCGGGAACGGGCACACTGACTGCAGCCACGGGGTATATAAGGAGGACCGGTTTCTGGGAAGATTCACTTTTGCGGTGGATCTCACCCAGGTAAGATCAGCCCTCTCCCGCAGCACTAGTCACTTTTTGGTCGGATTTAGCCTAGGGCTAAATCTAATACATTCGACCTCGGTCATACCGAGGTAGCGCTGCCATCGGCCACTCGCCGATGCTTGCCCGCAGCAGATCCACTGGATCAATGCCGGCACTCTGGCAACAGCCTCACCAGGCTTTGAATTTCTCACGCGGCGGACCCCTCGCGTCATCTATCGCAAGAGTCCCATCGGGGCCTTGCATCTCTTACGCATCGGACCCCGCGGGCCACACGTCGTCTATGTTGAGTCGGATTTAGCTGGGGCTAAATCTAATACATTCGGCCTCGGTCATACCGAGGAAGCGCTGCCATCGGCCACCCGTAAATGCTCGCCCGCAGCAGGTCCACTGGATCACAGCCGGCATCTCTCGCAAGAGTCCCACAGGGGCTTTGCATCTCTTACGCGTCGGACCCCAAGGGCCTCGCGTCATCTCTCGCAAGAGTCCCACAGGGGCTTTGCATCGCTTACGTGTCGGACCCCAAGGGCCTCGCGTCATCTCTCGCAAGAGCCCCACAGGGGCTTTGCATCGCTCACACGTCGGACCCAAAGGGCCTCGTGGTATCTCTCGCAAGAGACCCACAGGGGCTTTGCATCTCTTACGCGTCGGACCCCAAAAGCTTCGCGTCATCTCTCGCAAGAGCCCTACAGGGGCTTTGCATCGCTCACACGTCGGACCCAAAGGGCATCGTGTTATATCTCGCAAGAGACCCACAGGGGCTTTGCATCTCTTACGCGGGCCTCGCGTCATCATCTCACCCGAGACCCACTAGGTTTCCATTCACTCTTTCTCATACCGAACCCCAGAGTTCTTTTCTTTCTTTTCTTTTTACATTCACACTCGCTCGCGTGTAGGCCCTCGGGCCTACACACGCTCCATCATTCCTTTTCTTCTTTCCCTTTCTTAGCTAGCGGATCACCAAGACGGCCTGGCGCTGTCCTCACGCGGCATCCCCACGGCCCACGACGGAGCATCGAAACCCCGGCTACCCCCTACGGAAGCTCTCTCTCCCAGGCCCGCCGATCCTCCCCGGCAACGACCAACCGATCCCTTTGAATTAACTCTGTAACCATAGATATGAAATAAATAACTAAGATCTGTTCTATTCTTAACAAAACAAGCTGCGTCTTACTCTGGGTGGAATCTTTTTTGCATTAACCACACCTGACATCAAATTAAATGTTGGAACGAACTGCTGGTATCCGGTGAACTGTCCCAGCCACCCCAAATCAGGACCCTTACATGGCGCCTGAACAGGTTGAAGTGGTTGCAGGAAGAAGGACACCAAGAGAGTAATGTCGAGCAGGGTATACCAGGCTACAAAAGCAGTGCTGGTAGAATACGCGAGTGAATTCGGCGTAGACCCAAGCGGAGGATCAAGGGAACTAAGACAGAGATTGGCGACATACACAAAGAGCACGGATCACACAGAGAAAATCAGGTCAAGATTGATGGAGGTATCAAATAATTACAAGAAAATGGAAATACCGGGTGGAGGAGTCCAGGTCGAGCCGGACAGCAAAAGGACGGCCACGAAAGAGAAAGCACGGAGCACTAGAGACAGGAGGAAAGTGGAAACTCTAGACAGAGTGAGAATTTGGGGAATACGGTACCAGGGCACATCCAAACCACTGGAGTTTCTAGGCAAGATGGAGGAATGGGCCATAGGATATGACATAGACAAGGATGAATTGGTACAGACGATGCCAATTTTCTTGGAAGGCGCCGCAGAGGACTGTTGGAATACGACGCCAAATCGGGTAAGGACATGGGAAGAGCTGAGAAGGGAACTCCTAGAGTACTTCTTACCGCCAAGGGATCAGGAGCAACTGGATGTGAAAATCGGACAACTCCGACAGAAGGAGGGAGAACCAACACGAACACACGCAATGGAGCTGAGGAAGCTGATGAGATTCACCTATTACTCGGAGGAGGAAAAACTGGATAGGATCTACAAGAACTGCCGGAGCAAGATAAAACTATATGTACGAAGATCAAGTTTTGCGTCGCCAACAGAGTTCCTAACACTGGCAGAAGAAGTGGAGGAAATTGAGGCGGCGGAAAGTCAGAGACAACCGGCAGAGGCAAGGGGCCACGGACTTAGGTCACGAGAGCATGTGGCAACCCGCCTAGGCTATTCTGCTGGGTATGCGGAAAGAACGAGAAAAGGACAACAGAGTGTTGTAGACCCCGGTCGGAAAACGACAGGAGGCTTGAGCATGTGACGCTGGCAGCTCAAGACCGAACACAAGGACCGGCGGGAGGAGAATAGATAAGCTACGATGGATTCCAGGCAACGGCAGAGGTAAGAATCGGAACAAGGAGGGCGAAGGGAATAGTAGGCACCGGGGCGTCAAGAATCGTAATCGACAGGAGAAGATGCCAAAACTTGAGGAAGCAGGGTAGGTGGAACGAGGCGGGGGAGGAAATAACCCTAGCAAACGGGACAAGACAAAAGGTCATAGGGAACTTCACCACGCTAGTCCGGTTCGGGAGCAAGCGATTCAAGCTAAGTTTCTTGATCCTGGACCAGGTAACAGGAGGAATGCTGCTTGGGATGGACTTCTTAGCAAAAGTAGGAACTATAATACGATGCGGCCACCAAGAAATAGCCATCAGAGAGCCTCAGGAGGAACCGAAACGGAAACAGCGGGAAGAAGCAGGGATAAAAACGGAACCATCCGACGAAGAGATCCAGACGTTCCTGGAGGACCAAATGATGGTGTTTGAGAGAATGAAGGGATGCAGTACGATCGCAACGCATACAATATACATGAAGGAAAGGCCGGTGAAGCAGCGCTATTACCCGCGCAACCCAAAACAGCAAGCCATTATAAACGAACAGGTGGATGAACTGTTGGACCAGGGGCTGATAGAACCCTCGCGAAGCTCGTACAGCGCACCGGTAGTCTTGGTACGAAAAACAACGAATGGAGAATGTATGTCGACTACAGGTTGCTAAACGAGAAAACGGAAAAAGACGCATACCCGGTACCAAGGATGGATTTCATATTGAACCAACTCCGGGAGGCCAAGTTCATTAGCACAATCGATCTGAAGGCAGGGTATTGGCAAATACCTATGGACGAGGATAGTAAACAATACACGGCATTCACGGTACCGGGACGAGGTCTGTTCCAATGGAAGGTGATAACTGGTAACTGGAAGAAATAAGCGGGAGCACCTAGAGAAGCTGCAGGAGGTATTTAGGAGGCTCCAGGAAGCGAACTTAAAGATCAACGCAGGAAAATTCCATTTCTTCCAGAAAGAACTAAGGTATCTGGGACATATCGTGACTGATCAAGGAATGCGGACAGACCCAGATAAGGAACAGGCGGACCCGCTCCAGGAGCTAACACGGAAGTGGAGAAAATTCGACTGGCAACCTCGGCACCAGGCAGCATTTGATCGAATAAAACCAGCTTAACACAGGCACCAGTGTTGGCTTGCCCAGATTTCACTAGGCAGTTCGTATTCCAAACGGACGCCAGTGACTTCGGGATAGGTGCAGTGCTGACGCAGGAAACCCCAGAGGGGGAACGAGTGATAGCATATGCGAGCAGGAGGTTGAACCAAGCGGAGAGGAATTACAGCGCCACGGAGAAAGAATGTCTCGCCATATATTGGAGCATCCACAAGTACAGGATGTACTTGGAGGGCTACAAGTTCGTAGTAATAACCGATCATCAGGCCCTCAAATGGCTGAATTCGATCGAAAGTAGAGTGGTGAGGTGGGCATTAGGCTTATAACCGTTTCAATTTGAGGTGAGATACCGCAAGGGGAAACTAATCGCCGTGGCAGACGCATTATCCCGCGCACCGCCAGTCGAGATAAAAATGGCAAGAACAGGACAGGGATGACTGGAGGAGAAATACAAGGAGTGCCAGAAGAACCCAGGAAACGAGGAATATAGGATCGAGGGCGGCAGATTGTACAAGCAGGGCACCAAGGAGAGAGACCTTAACCCCTGGAAGCTGTGCGTCACTGGAGAAGAAGTGCAATTGGTACTACGAGAGAACCACTGCCTGGAGACGGCAGGCCACCTAGGAATATTCAAAACACTCAAAAGGGTCACAAAGCAATATTTCTTGCCTGGTATGAAGAAGGACATCGTGACTTTCGTGAAGGCGTGCGAGACCTGTCAGCGGTACAAGGCATCGCAACAACAATCAGCGGGACAGATGCTGACAAGGATCGCCGAGGCCCCGCGGGAAACCCTATGTGTGGATTTTGTGGGCCCACTACCAAGGTCACGGCACGGGAATACTATTTTAGTAGTGATCGTGGATAAATTCTCGATGTGGGTGGAATTAACGGCGGTGCGGTAGGCAACGGCAGACACGTTCCTGAAGGTATTCCGGGAAAAGGTCATAGCGAGGGTTGGAGCCCCGAAGATCCTGATATCAGACAATGGAGTGCAATTCACCGGAAGAAAGACCAAGGCGGCCATGGAGCACTGGGGAATAAAGCAGCAGTTCACTGCGCCGTACACACCGCAGCAGAACCCGACCGAGCGCACGAACCGCACAGTAAAGACCATGATAGCAGAATTGACTGGAGGGGAACAAACCAGATGGGACGAGAACCTGCCGGAGTTAATGCTAGCTTATAACAGCAGCACCTCGGAGTCAACGGGTCATAGCCTGGCACAATTGCTCTATGGAAAAGACTTGCGGTTGCCCGGAGCGCTGTTCGACAAAGTCACGAAAGGCTCCGGTCTTGTAATGGAATCGGTTACCGACAGATGGGAGAGACTAAAGAACACCAGGTCTGAAGCTTACAGGAACATGGAAGACGCAGCGGAAAACCAGAAACGGCACTATGACTTACGGAAAAGGGTATGGAAGCCCAGAATAGGGCAATTAGTATGGTTCAGAACACACTTTCATCTAGCGCGGCAGACAAGTTTAACGCGAAGTTGGCACCAAAATACGACGGGCCATGGGAGGTACGGGGATTTCCATCGCCGGTAATCGCGGAATTAAGAAAGCAAGGGGGCAAGAATAAAAAACGGGCATACGTGAGGGATTTAAAAGAATATCAAAATAACACTAACCCGATATCACTGGCCCTATTCGGGCCCTGGGTTTCTGGCTCGTTGACTGCTTCCTGCAAATCTTCAAGGGATGCCGTTCTGCGTTGCCAGCTCTGGGTATGTTGCAAGCGCACTATGGTGGGAGAAACGAACTTAATGACTTTGTACGGGCCTTCGTACTTGGGTGCTAGTTTAGCGGCAAAGTTATCCGCCGCCCTGGACAAATGGTGCTGCTTTACTAGGACCAGCGATCCTATGGTCGGTCTCCACGCACGTCGCCTGAGATCATAATGCTTCCGTGGCTCCAACGAAGCTCTCTGAGTGTTCTCCTGTACCACCTTGAAAATGTCCCGTAGCAATTCCGCTTTCGCTTCGGGTGAACGTGGCGCTTGGCTTGGTCCCGAAGTCACTTCATCATACAAGGCCCCTGGGAGTCGTTGTTCTCCGCCTTGGACGATGAACGCTGGACTGAATCCGGTTGAGTCTGAGATGCTGCTATTAATTGCCAGATTGGCCCTTTCTGTCGGGTTCTGGTGCGGAGTATAAGGTACTGTTGGATCTCCATTCCCGCCTGCTTGCAGAAAGCTTTGAATGAACGACTCGTAAATTGTGTCCCATTATCGCAGACAAATGTTCGGGGAATACCAAAGTGATTTAAAATCCTCTCCCGAAAGGATTTTTCGAGATGAGCTGAAGTAGCTTTCCTCAAGGGGACCAACTCAACCCATTTCAAAAAGGCGTCGAAGAATACGAGCAGCATCGAATCTCACTCTTGGATCGGTTTGGTTTGGCTGACTTTGAACCGTTGGCAAGTGTCACACTTGCGGACATACCTGGCAATATCGCGGAAAAGACCCGGCCAGTAATATCTCTGGGCGATCCGGGTGGTTGTCTTCCTGATCCCGAGATGTCCTGCCGTGGGCTGGTCATGGCATTCCGACAGTACTCGCTGTCGGTGTTCCTTGGCCACGCACAGTTTCCAGGGCACAGAGTCTTCGTCGTCGGGTCGGGATCCGATATGCCGATATAGCTGTTGGTTCTCGTACGCGTAGTCCGGGTAATCTTTAGGCCTGTCCTGAACAAGTTTCAGCATCCGCTGGTCCCATGTGCATCCCGGCTTATCCTCCTGGATGAACTGAAGAACTTCCAAAGGCTGTCGAGAAAGTGCATCTGCAACAATGTTCTGGCTCCCGCGTCGATAGGTGACGTCAAACTGGTACTGCTGCAGTTCCAACGCCCAGCGCGCTATGCGGCCGGTGGGATTATCAATCGAGTTGAGCAACTTCAAGGCACCTCGCCTTCCGTCCGTTATCACCTCGAATCGATAACCTTCCAAGTAGCATCGGAGTTTCCTGATGGCCCATATGATAGCCAGACACTCCTTGTCTGTGGTGGAGAAGTTCTCCTCTGCGGCGATGAGGCGTCTGCTGGCGAATGCGATGACTCGTTCTTTTTCCTGGATTTTCTGCGTTAAAACTGCTCCTAGACCGATGTCGCTGGCGTCTGTTTGCAACACGAACTTCTTGTTGAAGTCTCCCGTTGCCATTTCTTTCCTTTCTTGAGTAGCAAAGACATGGGCTGCACTACGCTGGCAAAGTTGGGTACAAATCTCCTGTACCAGGACGCGATCCCAAGACATCTCCTCAACTCCTTGCATGTGTTGGGCGGACTCAGTTGCCGTACTGCTGAAATCTTGTCGGGATCCGTATGAATTCCCCCCAAGTACTCCAGCCTGCGCTTAAAGAAACTGCATTTCTTCGCGTTGAGACGAAGGTTCGTCTCTGGTAGCCGTCGGAATACTTCTTGTAGATGCTGCACATGCTCCTCCAAAGTGCGGCCGATGATGATGATATCATCCAAGTACGCAAACGCGTTGGGCTCCATGTCCGGGCCTATGACGCTGTCATCACTTTCCAGTGGTACAAGCCCCTCCCGGGGACTGTAAATGCTGTGCACTCGCGGCTGGACTCGGCTACAGGAATTTGCCAATATCCGCTCTTCAAATCGAGCGTCGATATGTACCTGGCATGGCGCAGACGCTCCAAGATGTGCGTTATCCTTGGCAGCGGGTATGCATCTGGAATAGAATGGGCATTTAGTTGTCGAAAATCTACACATAGTCGCATCTCTCCAGATTTCGTGCTCACGAGTACAATAGGGGCGCTGTGGGGGCTCCGTGAAGGCTCTACACAGTCGTTGTGTAGCAGTTCGTTGATCTGCTCATTAATAATCCTTTGCATCGCAGGATTCTTGGGAAACAACCTCTGTTTGATGGGCTTATCATCCCGCATCGTGATCGTATGCTCAGCGATATTTGACACTCCCGTCAATCCTTCGAATTTGGCCAATTTCTCCTGTAAGAATTTGTTTACCCAGGGTTCTAATTCTTCTTGCTCGGGGTTTGCTGTGATTACGGCTAGTGCTCCTCCAGCGTCAGGTGTGTACCCTGGTCTGGCTGGGGAAGGCGCTCGCCCTTCCTCTACTGGTTCCGCTGAAACAGTGGCTTGATTCCGTCGAAACGGATTATTTCGCACAGCGTTGTCGTCTCGAGGCCCTAAAATACTGCGGGTCGGGGTGGCTTCCCTCTCGTTATTTGGATCGTTGCTTGCTGGAGTTAACGCGTTCGTCAAGAGAGAAGGCATAGCTAAGTCGTTTGTGGTACTGCTGATTAGGAGAGAGTGGCAGACACGCCACAAAGGAAGACCATGCCCAATAGCACGTCTTTCATGATCGAAGGAAAAACTAGCAGTGGAACGGTGACCCAACGTCGGTCCAACCGAACTTCGGCTACCAGAGACTTGGTTATCTCCTTGCGTGAGCCTTCCGTCAGGCTGACATGAGTGTGTACCGACCGTACGTTAAGTGGCGTCCCTACACGATGAACAACTCGTTCGCTCACGAAGCTTCTGCTAGCTCCGGTTTCTATAGTAGCGTTAAACTCCCGACCCTCGATTTGCACCTGCGCGATAATTCTGCTCGACTGAACCTGTAAGATTTCTCCTAATTCCGGGGATTCCTGTAGGCAGTCTCCGTCCGCTCCCCGAGGGGGCGAAGACTCCTCTCGTTTCCCGGCTGGGTACGACGGCAACACTCGAGAATGCGTACTCCTTGGCGACCACAGTCCCAACAAAAGAGGACTCTGGGATTGCGACATGTAGCTGACTGGTGACCCTCCTGGGCACAATTCCTGCAAGCAAAACTGAAATTCGTCACCATTGACATGTTCACCACTCGAGGAACTGATTGTGGAACTGTGGCTGGGGTGGGTGGTCGTCTGGCTGGTCGTGCGAAATTTTGTTGACCTGTTGGTGATGCTCCTGCATACGCTGGGATCTCGCACTCGTTCTTTCTCGGCGCTGGCGGTGGTTCGGCCAACATTCTGGCATGGCTTCCCATGCTCCGATCGCGGGTGACCTCGAAGTTTACCGCTAAAGTGGTAAGTTGCTCCAAAGTGGTGAAGTCGTGCCTCCTTGCGTACATCTGATACTCCGGTTGGAGATTTTCATAGATACGTTCCAACTCCTGCTCCGCATTATACCCCGCCCTGTGCATCATGAGTCTGATGCTGACTAGGTATTGTTTGAAAGTTTCTCCCGAGGTGTTAGATGAAGATGATGGGGTCCGTTGTTCCGTCAAAAGTGATTCCCCAATTCTTCAGCTTCTCTGCTAGCGTGGCTGCGGACATCTCTGCTTTCCTGGGAAAAATATCCCGCTTGGACGCATGGATCTCCGTGTCTCCGACTACATCGTCGGCACCTCTGCCTTCCAGTGCTGGCACCTGAAGCTGCGTTGGACCCGGTGGGGGTGCGTTCGGAGTCGGCGAACGCTGCTTCCTATCCGTTAGCGCGGCTGTAATTTCCGCCTCGCGTTACTGTAGTCGGTCGGCTATCATCAGCACGTGATCGTCCCGATTATTAAAAGCAACCAGCTGGCTCCTCATTTCCTCAACTGTTCCGGTTGCTTCCAAGGAAAACTCTTTCAGAATCGCCCCCAATTCCCGCTTCCGGAGATACGAAATCCAACGCGCGCCCATATTCCTGTGATATAAGAGTTAACTGGCAAACGACAGGAAAAATTTCGATGGGACGAGAGAAATTCTTGAACGAGGGTCAAACGAGGTTTGAACTGGTTAAAATCTTCATCAAAATTTTATTTTATTTGTCACCAAGAATTTACTGCATTCCCCCGTACAACGATGGTGACCACAATCCAATGTCCAATTTTAATTCCTAAATTTTTGACGGCGATTAAATTTTGTTCGACGACGAGGTAGTTTTAAATTCTCCCACGGCGATGTTTTAGAGAGCTGCTGATGCACGTGTTGACTCGGCGACGGTTGTATGAGAAGTTACCAAACCTCGCCAACCGATGTGATCCCGTTGCCTGTCCTCGACCGACCCCCGCTCGTGTGAGAGAGACAACGATGAGAGTAAAACGAAAAGCAAAATGGCTGCGCTGTGGGGAGTATACGTTAGCTTTTCCCTACCTCGTGCTTTCGAAACTCTCGTGACCTGAGCTGGCTAACCTAGAGGACTCTCGCTCTCTCTCTCCGTTTATCTGCCTATATGTGTTTCTTCCTCACGTGATTTGCTGGCCACGTGATCTTGGAACAAATAATCTCTGATATTAGGTTAGGTACTTTGCTCTGCTTAGAAATAAATGTATGTGTGTCTGCGTGCGTTAGAAATGCTCTGCTGAAATTCGAATTTTTTTTTATTAGGTTCGATGCGCTGGTATATATATATTTTCTTGTTTTCTGCCCTAGACATTTTTGTGTCCCTCGATATATGACTCTCCTTACTCCTTACTTAAAAATTTCGTCTCCAAGTGACTGAACCGAAAATTTTTCAAACTCCATGTACCCAGATGGGTCTTAGCCCATATTTAGGTCGTATAAAATTTCGTAAACCTCATGTCCCTGTTCGGGCGCCATTCTGTAAAGAAGTCACGTTGGCTGGGATATACTCAGTCTCACCAGGGTCTCTTTACTGAAAATATTTGTAAAGATATGGGACATAAAGGTCTAGGACGAAAATTGATTGGCTGGCGTGAGATGTAGAGTGCCAGCCACCGAGGTACGGAGCGAGAAAAATAGTTTATTCCGTGTCTGCTGCAGAGCGGGGAAAAAGGAAAGGTCAGCAGTAAGGCGCATTTGGGCCTGGCTCATAACAGTCGCTACGAGAAGGCCGAGAGAGAGAGTATCGATTAGGGAGACAACTAATAAAAATCTAGGCATTTTTGTTTTGAAATATGTATATTTATGCGTGGCCAGATTTATTTTTATTTTTTTTCCCTTCGAGTTGTATTAAAATGAGGCGAGAAATATATTTACTGGAGCATTTTATTGATTTATTTGTAACCCGAGTTTCTACTTTACTTTATTTTGTTTTTCCCAGTGTACGGGTTAAAGGGTTCGGTTAAGTTATGGTAAAAAAAATCCTAGTCTACTTTGGCGAAGCCGCATCGGGGCCTTCGAGAAGTTTCTCATTGCCGGGGACTCTCGCTGGCCAAAATGCGGTTCACACCACTCTCTCACCCGTCTCGCTCTCACACACACACACTCGCGAGAATCCGGGTGCTCCACCGCTGGTCCTAGGCCGGCACACTCTCCTCGGGGTCGTCTAGGTGAACTCCTTCCCAGAAGAAATCGTGGGTTTCCTGGGTCACTGGGCACAAGTCACTCCACTCTCTTTGGGGCCCTTTTTTTTTCTTCCACAACTTTTTCGCACTCAGAACGCATCAAAAACTCCCCTTGTCCAACTAAATTTTTGCTCCGTCCGCACTTCTGATCCCGTCCGCCTCACTTTTTTAGAATCCGCCTTTGCCCCGCGTTTTTGTTCAAGTTTTTAATTTTCGGCGGCTCTGGGTTTTTTTCACTTCTCGAAGTTTCGGTACTCCTTCTCTCTCGCTCTTCCCTTGGCGCGTGCCAATTTTCGGTGGGTGTTTTCCTGCTCGATCGCATGTTCTCTCTCGCTTGCTCCTGTGCGGCGCTGCTCACGCGAGCACTTTTCGTGGTGAATATTTCGTTGCTCTCTTGGTGTGTGTGTGGCTACTGCCGATGCGAGAGCGGAGGGGAAAAGATAAACAGAATATATCGCTTGGGCTTAGCTTACTGTGAATCGAGATAACTACAAATCTTACAATTATTGGTTAAGCTTACATATTAAGTGAACTGCGCAATGTTTTTTTTTCTACAAAGTTATTCGCTAGGGTTTTCTTTTGTTGTTAGCTGCTGTTGTTGTTGGCGCTATTTGTGAGGGGTCAACGACTCCTCACACAACAATGATCTGAAACTTTTACGCTTTTATCAATGAATAAATCTCCGCATGTACTACAATTTTCTACTGAGTGAAATGAATTTAATCGTTCGATTGATAGCGGCCTTAACAGTATATTTACATTCAAGTGATTTTCATACAACATTAAACAATCACTGTATAAGTTAACAATGCAACGGTGATCTGAGCTAAGAACACGACGACGGACGGCACACGAAGTCTTACGACGGACGCGGGCCGACGGCCGTGATCTGTGCGAGATTAAACTCTCTCTCTCTGTTATGTTAATTAGTTCTCAGCTGGCAGCCAAAGAATAAAGGCACGTCTTCTAACTAGAAGAAGTTCAGCAGCATCAACATCACTGATCGTGGTCTTGTTCGGTGGTCTAACCGGCCGTTCTAGGCAGCAACTTGCCGCAACGGTACATCAGAACCAACAAATCCATGAGCAGCACGTGCCATGGAGTAACCTCCTGCAAGACCTGTGCAGGTGAAGAATATTGTGGGCAAACGCGCCGCAACAATATTCTATAACTTTATCTGGCGCCCGACCGATTCGAAGACCCCTACAAGATCTCCAAGCCTCGAAGACACAAGAAGAAAATCATCATCTTAAAATTGGTACCCTAGGACGGATTATTCTGGACGCACAGAAGATAGCAAAAAAGAAGAAAGAAAATTTTCATAGATTCATATAAGTGAAACCTAAAAAGATAAGCGCTTAGCTTAGCGTCTAGCTTGGCGACGGTTTAAATTTTTTTTGATACTTCTTTTTGTGCGTTTTTCGCTCGCTTGCGTTTGGTCTTGATAGCGATTGTATGAGCGATTCACAGTCTGAAGACTTGGTTGGTCAGCTAGGTAATCTCTTTATATCAGAAGAGGCCACCGAACATATAGTACAGGAAAAACAAAACATGGATCCACAACAACTGCAGAAAAAAGAGTTTGAAGAGAAATTGAGGGAAGTCACTAATAGGTTTAGCGCTGCGACAGTATCTGCCCCCTAATATTGCAGTATAATTGCCTTTTGCTGTACCTGGTAATGTGCCTTGTGTCGAAGGCCTTGATGGGATAACATCATTGCCAGAGTTTGATGGGTCACAGAGAAAATATGTTTCAACGAACCGTTGTCGATAAGAGGCCATTAGAGAAGATGGTCGTAGATACAACATCGTCGAAAATCCATCAATCAACAAACTTTCAGATGGTGAAGAAGAAGCAGACTATAAAAGTGATGCCTTCCATTTTTCAGGGGATCTTCCCTGTTTCCGTTCATCAAACGAACAGTAGCGGTGGAATCACGAAAGTTTAGACACAGAGGCCTCTAAAAGCTACATCAAGAGTGAGATTGGGTGCCCCACTTCAATTCTCGTTGATTCTCCATTTACTGTCGAGGCGATTCATGGGTTTGAAAAAATAGAACACAAATGCCATTTTTATCTTTTTGGCGTAGTAAGCCCTTTTTTCTTATTACCCGGACTTAAAACTTTTGACGGCATAATTGGCCTTGACCTTTTAGCGTAAGTAGGGGCGACCATTGATTTTAAAAGCAATTCCATTAGATTTATTGGGGGAGGTGAGGATCTGCACTTTCAAAAATGCGCTCAGGTTAACTTTACGAAGATTGAGGGTATTGCCGTGCCCCCAACAGTGCAGGAAAGTTTTCAGCAGATGATGTCTAAATACTCGGGGCTTTTGCTTACCCAAATAAGAAGTTACCTTTCGACAAAAACGTTGTAGCGACTATTCGGTCAGAGGATAATGAGTCAGTATATTTAAAGCTGTACCCGTGTCCGTTGGGTGCTGCCGCTTTTGTCAATCATGAGATCAAAGACTTATTCAAAAGTGGGAAAATTCGAGCATCTCGGTCTCCCTACAATAACTCCATATGGGTTGTAGGTAAAATAGGCACCGACGCCTCGGGATCACCTAATAAACGCTTAGTAGTCGATTTTGGAAAAGTACATTTGAACCCTATTGCCGATTGCCAAGTGTTGGCAAATTAAGTGGACTGTATTTTTTTTTTCTAGGATTCGAGTTTATTTCTTAATTATAAGCGGGTTTACAAAATGTTAAGCGGGGCAGGTTGCGAGCGAGTACAAAACTATGTATATTAAGCGGGGCAGGTTGCAAGCGGTTGCGAGCGAGTACAAAACTATGTATATTAAGCGGGGCAGGTTGCAAGCGGTTGCAAGCGAGTCCAAAACTATATATTAAGCGGGGCAGATTGCAAGCGGTAGCGAGCGAGTCAAAAACTATTTATTAAGCGGGGCAGATTGCAAGCGGTTGCGAGCGAGTCAAAAACTATATAATTACTGCCGAAAAAACGTGCAGAAAAACGAGTGATACTGCAATACCAATGCAAATATACTGCAATTTCGTCTATGCGTGTGAGCTTCAAGCTTTGAGACGAAAAACGAAACAATGATGTGCATTTAACTAGCTACGATTAGAACAACAATACAATGATGAGCATTTAACTAGGTGTGATTTGAGAATAAAACAATAATGATAAATGACCGATCTATTCTTCAACATACCGGCCCCCTGAACGACGGTTCAGTTCAAAGGAAGCACAAATTCGTAATGGGGCCTCTGATCCTAACCAGGATGAAGTTGTACGACTCGTCCCAACACAAGATGGCTATCTCTAGCAGGAAGAGTATAAGTCCCAGTAGCGTGGAGACGGCCCACGCTGTTTCAATATACCAATGCAGACGTTCGTGCGGAGATTCATGGACCAGGGAAATACTGTGCAGATTACACACCGTCTGGAAGTTTGGCAGGATGCAGGTGCTGATTATCAGGGCCAGCATGTGCACCTCCACCAGGAGGGTGCTGCAGATGGCGAAGGCTATCAGCAATCCCGGTGGTACACTTGTGTCGGGATCCAGTTGCACTTCCACCATTGCCACCATGGCAAATCCTGAGAGCAGGGCTGATATCTTACAGGAAGCCTTGAGATTGGCCCGACTCAGCTGATGTTTTCCTCCAGGATAAATACGTGGGCGAGTGGAGATCCTCGCCGGACTGCGACATGCTGCTGCTGGCGGTGCGGTGATGTCCGCGCGGCTGAAAGCGGTAGGATTGATTCTGTTGGTAGGTAGGCAACTGAAAGGGCGGCGGCTGGGCCGCCAATGAGGGCGATGCTATGGAGGATAGTGGTGCGAGTGATCCTAGCGGCGCTATTGGTGCTACTGCTGAAGCTGCTGCCGCTGAAGCTGCTATCGCTGAAGCCGTGAATGCTGGCGAGCCGTCTCGCTGCGCAGTGAAGCGTCTCGTTTGCGGCTAATTTGAATTGAACTGGCTGTGATAGAGGTACCGCGACGACCCAAGAAAATTGCTCGCTCTGAGATTGCCCAGTTGGTGAGCGGGCAGCTGGGTGGTCTGGTGGGACTGGGGGGCTGTTGGTGGATTTGACTGAGGTTCGGATCTTGGCGCATATGATCGCCGTAGTCGCCGGTTGCCGCTGTGAGTGTAGCCGCCGCCGTATAGGCATCGACACTGGCCGCCAATCTGGCAGTGGCATGTAGAGCGCTCGCCAAGGCCGAAGGTTGCTGCCGAATCTCCTTGCGGTTCGGCTGCGGATGCACCTGTTCCATGTCCATGAAAGAGCGAGCAAGGGAATCCAAATCTTCGTAGGCGTGGTGTACTTGTGCTAGCGTGACCTCGGCTAACTCGCCCCGGGTTAGCATGCGTGCGTGGAATTCCAATCTGTTGGATAAACGACTCAGCCATGGTTATTGTTGATCCAGTATCGAGCAATATCCTACATGAGGTCTTGTTGCCACATGTGTCAATTACATTGGCTAGAATAGTTGGCAGTAGGGCTTGATTGTTGGCCCTCTCCACAGTATGATGGCTGACAGCAGCAGTATTCATACCAGCATCAGGATCAATCGAAGGAAATATATTAACCTCAGCCGCAGACATGTGGGCGGAGGCCAACGGAATCGATCTAGACTCTTCCGGGTGGACTAGCGTGTGATGCTTAGCGTTGCACTGACGGCAAGTGTTCTAGTTTGGATAGCAAAATATAAATTAGCCACACATCGCGGCTGTCACAGTTCAGCGCGTGTGGGCCTCGAATACATTCGTCGGCAGAGTCAATTACCCTACGTAACTCTGCGATATTCAAATTGTTAGCGGTTGGCAACGATAGGAAATTCTGAACAAATGTTCGAGCGATTAGCGTTTTCTTGTTATAACGATTTTCCAATTTTTCCCACGCATCTTGGAAGTTATCATTAGTAACGGCAATATGTTTAATTAAGGAAAGTGCTTCCCCATCTAAATAAGATATCAGATAATGAAACTTTTGGCACTTGGAAAGCTTTTCGTTATTATTTACTGAGCTTAAGAACAAATCACTAAATTGGCTCCAATCCTCGTATTTGCCAGAAAATGTGGGAATTCGAATTTTCTCAAACCTTAAATCAGCTGCTCCCGATGAGGTTTGCATTCGTTCCAGAAGTCGGGTTTGTCCCTCAAATAGACTGTTCCACTGTACTTGATAGCAAAATGTTCGACTGGTCTTGTCCACGATCTTGACCACCCATCTCGTTTATGGCTTTAATAAAGATGGCATGCGCTCTGTAAAACTTGTCCTCGTACTCAGGTATATCCAATCCAGGGTTTTCATATCCCTCTTCCTGGTTATATACCACTAAATCATCGGAGAGTTCCGTAAAGTGGTTGAAGGTGGCTACAAGACGATCCAGCTTCAGTTGCAATGTTTCCACATTATCACATTCCTGCGAAAACTCCAAAGCACTGTTAAGGGTATGAGTTATTTGCCCCTTGCAGGCACGACGTTGTTGAATTGCCCGATGCATTAAAGAGTTCATGACGAAAAACAGCGGCTAGTTTGTCTTCTATTATTCACAAAAAAAGTCGAATTCAAACGCAGAATATCCGGCTCGAAGGACCAAAAATTTAATATGTTGGCGAATTAAGTGGACTGTATTTCTTTTTTTCTAGGATTCAAGTTTATTTCTTAATTATAAGCGGGTTTACAAAATGTTAAGCGGGGCAGGTTGCGAGCGATTACAAAACTATGTATATTAAGCGGGGCAGGTTGCAAGCGGTTGCGAGCGAGTACAAAACTATGTAATTAAGCGGGGCAGGTTTCAAGCGGTTGCAAGCGAGTCCAAAACTATATATTAAGCGGGGCATATTGCAAGCGGTAGCGAGCGAGTCAAAAACTATTTATTAAGCGGGGCAGATTGCAAGCGGTTGCGAGCGAGTCAAAAACTATACAATAACTGCCGAAAAAACGTGCAGAAACGATAATGCAGAAAAACGCGAGATACTGCAATACCAATGCAAATATACTGCAATTTCGTCTATGCGTGTGAGTTTCAAGCTTTCAGACGAAAAACAAAACAATGATGTGCATTTAACTAGCTACGATTAGAACAACAATACAATGATGAGCATTTAACTAGGTGCGATTTGAGAATAATACAATAATGATAAATGACCGATCTATTTTTCAACACCTAGTATAAAAATGATACTGTCAAATCTGGGAAGGACCAAATTTTTTACTACACTCGACCTCACCAGATCTATCTATTCCTGTTGCGGAATTGGATAGGGAGAAAACTTATTTTTCGGTCAACGGAGACAAATACGAGTTCTGCCGCTTACCTTTCGGACTTAAGAATGCCTCAAGCATTTTGCAAAGGGCAATAGATGATGTTCTACGGGAGAAAATAGGAAGGATCTGTTACGTCTATGTGGATGACGTTATTGTCTTTTCAGAAACTGAAGACTCTCATGTTGGGCATATCGCGGAGGTTTTAAAGAGCCTGCAGGACGCCAACATGCGAGTGTCCAGTGTCGATTTCCTTGGTTTTGTTGTCACAAAGGAGAGTACCAGGACAAGCCAGGACAAAGTAAAAGCCATCAAGCAGCTTAATTTTCTATAACGTTATCTTATATGCTCCCAATAAAATATGATGCACAATCTTCATCATGATATATTCGACATATATTCAATTTGTCATCAAATGAACATGGTATATGCTTTTGAATTAGATTTATGTTATCTGAACTTTTAATATTTACCCCTTTTAAAATACATTCATAATCCGCATAGACGACAAAATGAACGTCTAAATGATTTTTAAAATTTTTAAATCTTAATATTGACTCGGCATCTCAGTTATAAATTTATTATACTCCAGACTATGTTTTTTCAGTTTGTCGCTATGGTAGAAATTCTGTAGGCAGGTATTACATAAAAGCGGTTTCATCTTACTTTTCGTCACTTGTCTGACGAGTAATCTAATAGTGAAGAAACACAGAAATTATATATTTAAATTTTTTTTTCCAATTTAATAATAATAATTACTTTGATTCATTTTTAATCCAAACAAAGTGATATTTGTCATCCTTAGTATAATAATATAGCCCGATTATTGTGTTTCCATCGATGTCTACTTCCAACACAGTTATATTAATTTCAGGATAATTTTTATACCCGTCATGCGTAGAGAAGAAGGAAGCGTTTCCGACCCTATAAAGTTTATTTATTCTTGATCAGGATAAATAGCGAAGTCGATTGAGCCATATCCGTCCGTCCGTCCGTTCATATGAACGCTGAGATCTCAGGAACTATAAAAGATAAAAAGTTGAGATTAAGCATGAAAATTCTTGAGGTCCATACGCAGCGCAAGGTCCAAATCACTAAAATCTTTGAAATCTCAGGAACTATTAGAGCTAGAAAGCTGAAATTTAGTATGTATAATCCTTCTGGCCACGCCCACTCTAACGCCCACAAACCGCGGAAAACTGTTTTCGTTTGACCTTGTATAACATATATTTGTCAATATCTATCGAGTGATAATCGGACCGTCGCCGTATGCAGTCGTGTATTTTTATTGAGCTCCGGGGAAAAAAAAAAAGTATTCAATAATATCCAAAAAAGTGCAGTGACTGGTTTGGTAAACCAAAACAACGCGAAAAGACGCTTTCAAAAAAAAATCGCTAATGTTTATATTGATTAATTAATTAATTAATATAAAACAAAACTATAATTCTAACAAACTCAACCTCGACTACAATGAGTTTAAACGACGTTCCCACACAACGTCAACGTGAGCAAGACGAGAGACGGTTCTCAGTACAAAGAAACTACACTTACTTCTCTTTCAAAGCAACCGAAAGTCAATTACCCCAAACTTGACCGAATTCTTAAACGTAAAGAGCGAGAGAGCGCGTTCTTGCTCCCCCTCGCTACCATCGATGTCTCTGCAGCCAAAGAGCGCAGCAAATATCACCGCAATTTCTTTGACAACGTCAACCGTAACAACAAAAACAACCGCAACTGTAACGACAGCGCGCTTAACGACGTTATCAGCTAGCAGCGCAAACATTAATACTTCTGCCGCTGCGCTGCCCGAAAAAGAGAACAACAAGAGGAAACGCTATAGTCGTGTGCCGCGACTATAAGATACCCGTTACTGTTTTACAAAATTTTAAAATATTATTTTGCTAGTGGAAATTCACAAGGTGCCATCTATTGTCAGAGGAAGTATGTTGAGTATGCTTATAGTGACGTCACTGCCCATGTGAGGCCTTCTTCATAAATAGTGAAATAATGTTCCGATTAGAAAAATCTTTGGTAAATCGATAGATATTAATAAAAATAAGTGACACAAAGTCAAACGAAGGCATTCATAATATTATTATAGACGCCACAGTTTTCCGCGGTTTGTGGGCGTTAGAGTAGGCGTGGCCGGATCCAACTTAGTCGCAAGCTGCAGAGGCATATCTTTAATACGCGTTTCTAAGCAAAATTATGTAGCTCTTATAGTTTTAGAGATTTTTGCATTTTTGGTTTTTCGGGTTCTGTGGGCATTAGAGTGGGCATGGCTTGATCGAAAAAAAACAATTCGCATAAGAAGCATCATAAAAACCCACATGCTTAATCCGAATTTTCTAACAATTATAGTTACCGAGATATTAGCTTTTCTAGAAAATCCGAAAACCGTCTTTTGAGCCTTGTGGGCGTATGGGTGGGTGTGGCCGGATAGTAAAACCACTTTAAGATGCGCTGGCATCTAAAGATTCTACGTTCAACTTTCTAGCTCCAATAGTTCCTGAGATTTCAGCAATTGTAGATTTTTGCGATTTGTGGGCGTGGCAGGATGCTGTAATAAACTTGCGCTGTCCTGGGACCTCAAGAATCTTCATGGTTAATCTCAACTTTGTATCTGTTACAGTTCCTAAGATTTCAGCGTTCATACGGACGGACGGACAGACGGACGGACGGACGGACAGACGGACGGACGGACGGACAGACGGACATGGCTCAATAGTCTTCGCTATTGATCCTGACCAAGAATATATACACTTTATATGGTCGGAAACGCTTACTATTATCTGTTACATACTTTTCAACGAATCTAGTATACCCTTTTACTCTACGAGTAACGGGTATAAAAACAAAGAAAATATTAAGCCTGGTGTGCAGACTGGTATAGATCGCTACATCCAAATCAAAAGGAAGCTAAGCCCCCTAAACTCTCAACGCAAAATAACCCGTGGCAATGCTAACATAGCTGCAATAGAAACGCCCTCTAACTCAAGCCGTTTTAAAATCTTGGCAGACTATGAGGATGATGCCGAATCTACTGAAGTCGAAAAAAGGAAGACTAAGCCCCCGCCAATTTACATACGAGAAAAAAGTTCCAACGTTCTTGTCAACAAAATTATAGAGCTTATTGGCAAGGAATATTTTCACATAATACCACTCGTAAAGGGCAACATCCAGGAAACAAAAGTGCAAACGAAGTCTGAAGATAATTACAGAGTATAATCAAAATATCTCACCGACAAAAAAAAGAATTTTTATACGTATCAGCTAAAAAGCAGCAAGGGCCTGCAAGTCGTACTTAAGGGCATAGAGTCCGAAGTATCGCCTGCAGAGATAACAAAGGCGCTACAAGAGAAGGAATTTAGCGGTAAGACAGTCTTCAATATACTTAACAGGGATAGAAAGCCGCAGCCACTCTTTAAGGTTGAGCTCGAACCAGAAATTAAGCCCCTAAAGAAATACGAAGTGCACCCTATATACAATCTTCAGTTCCTGCTGGACCGCAGAATTACGGTTGAGGAGCCGCACAAACGCAATGGCCCGGTACAATGTGCGACCTGCCAAGAATTTGGCCATACAAGGTCTTACTGTAAACTGCGCCCGGTGTGTATAGTCTGTGGTGAGCTTCATGACTCCGCACACTGCACAGCGAGCAAAGATGACCACAACTCAAAAAAGTGCGGCAACTGCGGTGAAAATCGCACTGCTAACTATAGAGGTTGCCCAGTTTATAAGGAGCTGAAAAGTCGAATCCACCAGAGGGGAATTATTGCCCGCACCCAAAATAAACAGTTGATAGCCTCCAGGTCAAACCCTGAAGTCTTCTTCTCGACTGCAGCCAGATCCTCACTAGGAACTTTAAACTCTGCCAAAAATATTACATACGCAAGTGCTTTAAAATCAGGACTGTCTATCCCAGCCTCAAAAAGCTTATTGCCGCAATCAGCATACCAAGAACCGAACACGGGTCAGCAGCATCAACCGCCAGAGCAGCCAAAAAGTAACTTTGAAGCTATGATATGCAGTCTACAACATAGCCTTACGGAGTTTATGTCGTTTATGCGTACAACTATGCAAGATCTTATGCGAAACCAAAATCTATTAATACAAATGCTGGTTTCACAACAATCCAAATAATGACTTCCCTACGAATATCTTCGAGGAACGCCAACGGCGTTTGGCAGCATAAACTCGAGTTAGCGCAATTCCTACTGCTTTCAGAAACACATCTTACACACAGATACAATTTCCAACTACGAGGATATTCATTTTATGGAACAAATCATCTAGATGGTAAAGCACACGGCGGGACTGGAATTTTAATCAGAAGCCGTATTAAGCACTATTATCATACGAAATTTGCTAAAAACTACCTACAGGCCACATCCATAAATATACACCTAAATACTGGCAAGCAAGTAACTCTAGCCGCCGTATACTGCCCCCCACGCTTCACCATAGCCGAAGATTAGTTTATGCACTTTTTCAACTCACTGGGACACCACTTCATAGCAGCAGGAGACTACAATGCCAAGCACACACACTGGGGATCTCGTCTCGTGACTCCAAAAGGAAAGCAGCTCTATAATGCAATTATCAAAGCTAAGAACAAGCTCGACTATGTTTCTTCTGGCACACCAACATACTGGCCGGTCTTCCCGATTTAATAGACTTTGCGATTACAAAAAACATCTAATAAGCGCCAAATCCCTTTCGGATCTTTCATCTGATCACTCGCCTGTCCTTTTTACTCTACTCCGACATCCAGGAACATGGGATCAATCATTAAAACTGACGTCACATAACACCAATTGGGTTAAGTACAGGAAGTATATTAGCTCACACATTGGGCTAAGTCCTCACCTCAGCGACGAAGCCAACGTAGACAGTTTTGTTAATTCACTGGAGTCTGTACTCGTCTCTGCAGCTCGAGTTTCAACACCTCAGACTATAAACACCCAATGCAATCAAAAGAAGACAAATCTACAAATTGAACAGCTCGTCCTCGAAAAGCGACGCTTGCGTCGAGAATGGCAATTTTACTGATCGCCATCTGCTAAGCAAAGCTTAAAACATGCCTCACGTCAACTTGCTCAAGCTCTACAGCAAGAAGAAACATATGTCCACCGCCGCTACATTGAGCAATTGTCAACTAATAGTACAAAACACTCACTATGGAGAGCTCACCCAACTCTGAGCTCACCGAAAGAAACCGTAATGCCTATTAGAAATTCCACGGGCGGCTGGGCGCGCAGTGACGCAGACCGAGCCAGCACGTTTGCCAACCACCTTAAAAATGTCTTCCAACCAAATCCTGCCACTAATGCGTTTACTTTGCCGACTCTATCATATGAGCCCCAGCCTCAACATGAGCCAATTGAGTTTCGCCCAAACGAAATCGTAAATATCATCAAAAGACAATTGAATCCGAAAAAATCCCCGGGCTGCGACCCATAACTCCCAAAATGATCATTGAGCTCCCATACTGCGCCGTTTGCACTCTCACCCAGCTCTTTAATGCCATCGCAAAACTTGGCCACTTTCCAGTGAGATGGAAAAAGTCAATTATAATAATGATAGCAAAGCCGGGGAAAGACCACACTATCCCCATGTCATATAGACCTATAAGCCTACTCTCTTGCCTATCCAAACTCTTTGAAAATGCCTAATGACTCGGATAAACACATACCTGAGAATCCAGGAAGGAATCCCGTCACACCAATTTGGGTTTCGTGAAAAACATGAAACAATTGAGCAGGTCAACCGGATAACATCAGAAATTCGAAACGCTTTCGAAAAACGAGAGTACTGTACTGCCATATTTTTAGATGTCTCTCAAGCATTTGATAGCGTCTGGCTAGAAGGTCTAATGTACAAGATCAAGACAATGCTCCCCTACAGCACCCACAAGATTTTAGAGTCTTACCTTCACGACAGAAAATTTGTTGTGAGGTGCAACACTGCTATATCTGATGATTACACTGTTGAAGCTGGAGTTCCTCAAGGTAGCGTGCTAGGGCCAACACTATATGTCCTCTACACAGCAGACATCCCGACAAGCACACGTCTAACAACATCTACGTTTGCCGATGACACAGCTATTCTTAGCCGTTCTAAGTGTCCGATTCAAGCAACTGCGCAGCTAGCTTGTCATATGGTCGATGTTGAAAAATGGCTATCAAAAAAGGCTATTAAAGTAAAGAATTAAAATGCAAACACGTTACGTTCACTCTGAACAGGCAAAACTGCCCGCCGATTACGTTAAACAACACTCTACTCCCACAAGCAAACGAAGTAACTTACCTAGGAGTACATCTCGACAGAAGACTCACATGGCGCCGGCACATTGAAGCCAAAAGAACACACCTAAAGCTAAAAGCCAGCAGCCTTCATTGGCTTATCAACGCTCGGTCACGCATAAAATCATGCTGTACAACTCGGTACTAAAACCTATATGGATGTACGGCTCCCAGTTATGGGGGAACGTCAGCAATAGCAACATTGACATTGTTCAGAGAGTTCAGTCGAAGATCCTGAGAACAATCACCGGGGCACCGTGGTACGTTCGCAACGAAAACATACACCGCGACTTAAACATTGAACCAGTCAAAGAAGTGATCGCAGACCAGAAGGTAAAGTACTTCGCCAAGCTATCGGTGCACCCTAACCACCTGGCGAGAGGTCTAACAAGGTTGAGCTACCAATCACGCCTTCGTCACAATGACCTACCCACCCAGCGACCGACCTGAGGGACGCGCAACCAGAATGCAGTCTTAGTATACTGTTAGTTAAATTGTAATGTTAAGATTCCTCAACTTATTGTTAGTCTCAAATTTAAGAATAGATTCAATAAATAAAAGCAAAGCAATAAAAAAAAAAATTTTCTATCGATTTATCAGAAATTTTTCAAATCGGTACCATTTTTCGCTATTTATCAAAAAATTTAGGTTATAAGGCCTCACTTGGGCAGTGACGTAACTATCAGTTACTTAAAATGCTTTCTCCGACAATAGGTGGCGCTTTGGGAATTTCCACTCTCAAAATTAATATTTAAAAATTGTGTAAAATAGTAACGGGTATCTTATAGTCGCGACACTCGACTGTAGCGTTTCCACTTGTTTTTAAATGTTTTTGTGATATCAACCGGCGTTGGAAACTATAAATCACTTAAATTAAATAATGCATTATTTATAGTTATTATAGTCGACTCAATGTTGAAAATGATTTTATGTTTATATTGAGCAGGTCGATTTGCATTATTAACAACTTTTGCAAGAGCTGATATTAATGCCTATTTAAAGTAATAAACAACATTATTTTTCACATTGACGCACAAAAGGTAAAAAGAACTATAAAATAAAAGCGAAAGAACGTTGGGAGAAAAAACGTTGTATCCCCTGCAAATATAACATCCAAACCAAAAAAAAAACAAAAGGAAAATTTAATAAATGCCGGCAACCAAGCCAATAATTAGTGCACCCGGTAAACATACGACTCAAAGCCGCGAAAGACAACAAAAGCAACAAGACAAGCGCCGACTCTCTATTGCTCGGAACAACGCGTACTTTTCGTATGTCTCTCCGAAACAAAAAGAAGTGAAATGTCTTTGACCGCAACCGAAGAAGTCCACTCTCTGTCGCCCCGACTCCTAACCCACCTCTCAACAACCAACGCACTGACATCAGCTTGGATCAATCTCTTTCACGGTACCATCAGTAACTACTGTGTCTGCAATTACAACAACAACTGCGACTACGTCGTCGTTGGCCCTTCAGCAAATTCTCTCATTGCAAGCTGAACGAAAAAAAATCAAAACCAAAACAAAATTCAGCAAGCGTGTTCAGCCATTCAGACCGGACTAGATCGGTACATACATATTAAGCGTAAGTTCAGCCCGAAGAATACTGAGGTACGTAACACGTCAAAAATAAACCGTGTCCAAATAGAAAATAAATTACCCGGGAGATCTAATAGCAATAGATTTGCGCTCCTAACAGAAAATGAACAAGAACAGGCTCAGGAGACCTAACCGAAACCTAAGCCTCCACCAATTTACATTAGGGAGAAAATCTCGAACGCCCGGGTAAACAAAATTGTTGCGCTGACTGGGGACGGTCACAAAGCTTCAGACCAAATCTGAAGAACATTTCCGAGGTGTATCCAAATACCTAGAGGAAGCTAGGAAAAGCTACTACATGTACCAACTTAAAAGCAACAAGGGCCTGCAAGTGGTACTAAAAGGAATCGAGCCCGACTTAACCGCCAAGGAAGTTATCGATACTCTCAAGGAAAAAGGGTTATCTTCAAAGAACGTTAGTAACATTGTGAACAGGAAAAAAGAACCACAGCCACTCTTCAGGGTCAAGCTCGAGCCAGACTGCACATTCCTGAAGAAAAATGAAGTTCACCCCATTTATAATCTACAATACTTATTACACCGAAGAATTAGCGTGAAAGAGCCACATAAAAGAAACGGTCCAGTGCAATTCACAAATTGTCAGGAGTATGGACACACCAGGGCATACTGTTCACTTCGTACAGCCTGTGTAGCTTGTGGAGACTTCCACAATTCGGCCAACGGCCCTGCCAACAAAGAATACCCCAAAAAGAAAAAATGCGTTAACTGCCAAGGTAAATAAACGGCAAACTACAGGGGCTGTCCGATCTACTAGGAGATAAAGGACCAAATGCGTAAAGTGACAGAAACGCGTCAGAATACCCAAAATGCGTACAATTACTCGCATATGACACCGGAAGTATTTTTCGACACGACTACAAGATTCCACTTGGTCAACTAAATACCCAGAAGGGCTTCTCATACGCCGAACCCCTTCGTTCAGGGATGGAAAACCCACTGAAGCATAATCTAGGAAACGCTTAGCAGATCCAAGTTCAGTCGCAAGGCACTCTGGAATCTATGATGTCACCATGCAACAAAGTATGATATAATTCATAGCATTTATAAAAACGACCATGCAAACACTGGTTCAAAACCAGAACATGGTGCTACAGCTACTTGTAGCAGTCCAAATAACAGCCAGCGCAACTTTTAGTGGTACTATTATCTGGTCACACCCACCCATACGCCCACCAAGCTCAAAATACGGTTTTCGCATTTCCAAGAAAACCTGATATCTCGGTAACTATAAGTGATAGAAAGTTCGGAATAAGCATGTAGATTTTTATGATGCCCCAAATGCGAATTGCTTTTTTTCCCATCTTGACACGCCCACCCTAACGCCTACAAAACCCGAAAAACCAAAAATGCAAAAATCTCGGGAACTAAAAGGGCTAGAAAGTTGGGCTTAAGAATGCGTGTTTTAGGGAACCCACTGCAACTTTCCACGAGTTTTCATCCGACCACACCCACTCTAACGCCCACAAACCTCGGAACACTGTGGCGTCTATAAAAATATTATGAATGCCTTCGTTTGACCTTGTATAACTTATTTCTGTTAATATCTATCGATTTACCAAAGATTTTTCAAATCGGAACTGTTTGCGAATTAAGTGGACTGTATATCTTTTTTTTAGGATTCTAGTTTACTTCTTAATTATAAGCGGGTTTACAATATGTTAAGCGGGGCAGGTTGCGAGCGAGTACAAAACTATATATAACTATATAAAACGTGCAACTATATAAATAGTGCAGAAAAACGCGTGATACTGCAATACCAATACAAATCTACTGCAATTTCGTCTATGCGTGTGAGCTTCAAGCTTTGAGACGAAAAACAAAACAATGATGTGCATTTAACTAGCTGCGATTTGACAATAATATAATAATAATAAATGACCGATCTATTCTTCAACATACCGGCCCCCCTGAATGACGGTTCAGTTCAGTTCAGTTCAGCACAAATTCGTAATGGGGCGCTTGTAGATACCTCTGGCAGTTTTAACGGTAACCACACGGACCCTGTGATCCTGCCCAGGATGAACGACTTGTACGACTCGTCCCAATACAAGATGGCTATTTCTGGGAAGAGTATAAGTCCCAGTAGAGTGGCGAAGGCCCACGCTGTTTCAATATACCAATGCAGACGCTCGTGCGGAGATTCATGGACCAGGGAAATACTGTGCAGATTACACACCGTCTCGAAGTTTGGCAGGATACAGGTGCTGATCATCAGGGCCAGCATGTGCACCGCCACCAGGAGGGTGGTGCAGATGGCGAAGGCTATCAGTAATCCCGGTGGTACACTTGTGTCGGGATCCAGTTGCACTTCCACCATTGCCACCATGGCAAATCCTGAGAGCAGGATCAGCCCTGCTTACTGGAAAGCCCTGAGCTTGGCCCGACTCAGCTGAAGTTTCCTCCAGGATAGATACGTGAAGCTGCTTTCGCTGAAGCCGTGAATGCTGGCGATCCGTCTCGCTGTGATAGAGATACCGCGACGACCCAAGAAAATTGCTCGCTCTGAGATTTCCCAGTTGGTGAGCGGGCAGCTGGGTGGTCTGGTGGGACTGGTGGGGCTGTTGGTGGATTTGACTGAGGTTCGGATCTTGGCGCATATGATCGCCGTAGTCGCCGGTTGCCGCTGTGAGTGTAGCCGCCGCCGTATAGGCATCGACACTGGCCGCCAATCTGGCAGTGGCATGCAAAGCGCTCGCCAAGGCCGAAGGTTGCTGCCGAATCCCCATGCGGTTCGGCTGGGGATGCATGAACATGTGCTTTCGTAAATGGTTCAACCAAAATTATTATGCAGTGCAATGGGGTATTCAATACCAAACCCTCGGCGATGTCCAGTTGATGTTCCACAGTTGATCAGAGCCTAAAATAACGTCGATTTTTCCCTGTGATCAAAACGTAGGGTCAGCTAACGGTAAGTTGCGAATTTTGGTCCAGACAGAAGCGGTGAACGCTTAGCAGATCCAAGTTCAGTCGCAAGGCACTCTGGAAACTATGATGTCAACATGCAAAAAAGTATGATGAAATTCATAGCATTCATGAAAATGACCATGCACACACTGGTTCAAAACCAGAACATGGTGCTACAGCTACTTGTAGCAGTCCAAATAACAGATGGCAAATCTACGAATAACAATATGGAACGCCAATGGCGTTTTACGGCACAACCTTCAAGTTACACAGTTTCTGAATGATAATCATATCAACATTATGCTACTGGCAGAGACTCACCTCACAAGCAAAAATAAGAGGCTACACTTTCTACCGCACAGATCATCCAGATGGTAAAGCCCACGGCGGAACCGGCATCCTAATCAGGGAACGCATCAGGCACCACTTTCACCGAAGTTTTGCAGCAAATTACTAACAAGCCACTTCAATCCAAGTGCAGCTATAGCCGCTGTCTACTGCCCACCTTACTTTAAAATTTCTGAAGGACAATTCATGGACTTCTACAACTTGCTTGGAGATCGCTTTATAGCCGCAGGGGACTATAATGCAAAACACACGCACTGGGGATCACGTCTTGTGAATCCCAAAGGAACGCAATTATACAATGCAATCATAAAACCGAATAACAAATTAGACTTCGTTTTCCCTGGCACCCCCACTTACTGGCCACAGACCCCAGGTAAGTTCCATACCTAATAGACTTTGCGGTGACGAAAAACATTCCCCGCAATATAATAAGCACCAAAGCGCTGACGGACCTGTCGTAAGACAATTTGCCAGTGCAAATAGCTCTGCTTAAAGCACATAAAGTACATCGTCGCACAGGTTAAAATACAAGAAGTATGTAAGCTCACACATCAAATGAAACCCTCAATTCAACCTCACAGCGGACATCGACTGCTCTACTGATGCTCTTGAAGAAGTATTCGTGAAGGCAGCCACCTTCGCAACACTACAAGGCAGGGTGATGGAAACCAACCACCTCAAAACTAATCTGCAAATTGAATGGCTAGTCTTAGAAATAAGGAGCCTGCGACGTGCCTGGCAAACCAACGGATCGCCGTCAACAAAACAACGTCTTAATAAAGCCACTCGCACACTTAATTGAGCTCTAAAGCAAGAAACAAAATAAAGCACAGCTGCGGTATATTAAAAAACTTTCGCCAACCAATACAAAACATCCTTTGTGGAGGGCTCACCCAAATCTGAGCTCCCCAATCGAAACAGTCACTCCGATAAAAAATGCATCTGGCAGTTGGGTGCGCAGCGACAAGGATAGAGCCGATACTTTTGTCTTATATCTCAGAAACGTCTTCCAGCCGAACCCCTCCACTGGTTCATTTGTACTACCACAAAACGATTCTGAATATATTTCCCTACCACCATTGTTTCAGCCGAAGGAGATCGCGAAAGTTATTGGGGAACTGAAATAGACAAAGGCCCCTGGCGGTGACTAAATAACCCCAAAAATGTTAATCGTACTTCCAAACTCTGCCATTTAGGTTATTTGCAAGCTCTTCAATGGAATCATGACACTCGGCTACTATCCAAGAAATGGAAAAAATCCATTATCATTATGATACCGAAGCCCGGAAAAGACCTTAAAATCTCGTCATCCTACAGACCAATCAGTTTATTATCGTGTCTGTCTAAGTTGTTCGAAAAATGCCTTCTAACTCGCATAATACCATATCTAGGAGCACACGATGTTATTCCTGAACAAGTTAACAGAATACCATCAGAAATTCGCACACCCATTGAGCATCGGGAATACTGCAGCGCAATATTCCTCGATGTATGTCAAGCCTTTGATCGAGTATGGCTAGATGGTCTCATGCACAAAATAAAAATATCAATCAAAATATTGCCTGATTTCACTCACAACCTTATACAACCTTCGAAGTAAGGTGCAACACAACAATAATTGGCGACTACATTATCATAGCTGGAGTCCCGCAAGAAAGCGCGCTAACAACATCTACGTTCGCTGACGAAACCGCAATTTTAAGTCACTCGTGGTGCCCAGGCCAAGCCACAACACAGCTCGCAAATCACCTCCTCATAGTAGAAAGGTGGCTATCTGATTGGCGGATTAAAATAAATGAACAAAAATGTAACCACATAACGTTTACTCTCAAGAGGCAAACATGCCCTCCACTATCATTTAATAAAACGCAGATTCCCCAAGTCAATGATGTAATGAATCTCGGCGTCCACCTTGACAGACGAGTAACATGGAGAAAACACATCGAATACAAGAATGTACATCTAAAACTAAAAGCCAACAGCCTCCACTGGATTATTAACGCTCGTTCGCCTCTGCGTCTGGACTACAAGGTTTTGCTTTACAACTCCACTATCAAGCCCATCTGGACATATGGCTCCCAGCTATGGGGAAACGCCAACAGACATTACAGACATTATACAGCGCGTTCAATCGAAAACCCTCTGAACAATCACTGGGCTACCATTGTATATTTGCAACCAAAACATTCACAGGTACCTTACCGTTAAAGATTAAATAGACAAACAAAAAGCGTCCTACAATGAAAAACTCTCTGTGCACCCAATCGCCTCGCAAGAGGCCTGACTTGGGTTCTCAGCCGATCACGTCTACAACGCCAAGACCTGCCAAGTCAGCAATAAGTTTCGGGCCCCCTTTAGCACAATATCAGTCATATGACTGTTAGTTAGATTAATTAGTTTAAGATTTGAAACATTTATTGTTAGTCTCCAAAGAGAGAAGATTCAATAAAATTTAAATAATAAATTGCAAAGCATAAAAAAAATAGTAAAATACAAATATTTTGAAACATTTAAAAATATTTAAATCAAATAAGTCGAAAAGAACGAATTATTTTCCAAGAACAAAATTTTTGTGGAATTTGAATATTCAGCCTTTTAGTGAATGTGGAGTGTCAACCAAGCAGTGAAGGTCCAATCAAGCTATAGTCCAGAGCAGGTACAGGTAGAAGCCAACATGGAAGGTTTGATTAAGGCTGTATTTGCCCAACAAGAACAAGGACGAAGAAACGAGTTTTAAGCCTAAATTACCGTACTTAATTAACAACTGAACGAGTTCCGCGTAGAAGCGCCACAAGTTAAGGTTCTAAGAATAACTGTAAGTCCAACTGATTTGCCGTGCGACTCACCGTTACATATCGTTTAATTAATTAGTGTGAAAGTTGAATATTAGCATGCAGAAGTCAGCCACAAACGCCTACGAGCCATTCCAACCATATCAGGGCAGCACTGCGCACTGCCAAGCAGAGACTATTATGAGAAATATTATGGACGCCACCGTTTTCCGTGGTTTGTGGGCGTTAGAATGTGCGTGGCAGGATGCTGAAATAAGCTCGCACGGTTCCTTCAACTGTTACATACTTTTCAACGAATCTAATATACCCTCTTACTAGTGAAGTATAACAGGTAACAGGTATAATTAGAGGACCAGCAAGAGCTCTGTTGGTATCACACTATACTGGTCTTTAACTTTTAAGGGTGACGCTCTACATGCATTTATTTTGGGTCTTAAAAGAACTTGAGGGCTGTTGTGTCCCCAGCACAGTTTTAAGACCGACCAAAAGCACTGGCATTAGCTAGAGAGGGAGCAAAGCATATTCGTGGCCATATATATCAATGCGGTCGAGTAAAGAAAGCTAAAAGAACAGGGCTTACTGCACATATTTTGCCTAACGGCTCCTTTCTTCTTATTTCCTACCATTAATACGTTTAATGTCATATGTTCCGGTATCGAACGTTGAAGCGGCATAAGATCTACATAACAGCACAATCAGGTATAGAAACATATCCGAACAGCTCAAATACCACGAATGCGATAATGTGAACTTCACAAGCTTCTCGGGACTTTGCAATCCCGAACTCAGTTAAACCTGAATCCTCCTAAAAAATGAGGAAATGAGAGCTTCCTATTAACATATAGTAACATCACTATTCGTAAGGAGAGTAACGAACACGTATATTTTAAGCTATATGCAGGAAGCATCTTCAAAAGAGCAATCGCCAACGTTATGCGCAAACTAATCGGGGTGTCTCGTTATATCTATGTGAACGACGTGATAATTTAATTTTAATAAGAAAGGAAACTATTGAATTTGATCTTCCTAGGGGCAATTGACAACGTTCTGCGCGAACAAATCGGGAGACGTGATATTTTTTTTGTTAGAAAAAGATCTCTATTGAATTTGATGAGTTTCAATGAAGAGAGATTGAACTACGAGATATTTTATCATCAGAAGATGTTATACTAACGTGTCCAGTCATAAAACTTCCTTTCGACTTTACCACCGATGTCTCACTGTTCCAAAATGGCAGCTTTTACTTTTGCTGTATCTAAGCAAAATACTAACGAGAAAAATAAACAAAGGAAAGCAACGGGAAAGTACTCTACAAGACTAGAAAGGAAAATTTTGTGGCCGACGGTTTGTCCCGACAATATTAAAACGCCATGCAAATGGAAACCCTATCCGATGTAGGCACTGCACACAATAAACATTCGTTGATCGACACGATCGAATATATCTTGAACTTCTATAGGAATAAGACAATCCCTGAAGAAGCAGACATTATATCGAAATTTTATAGTGTTCGGGAGCGAAAACCGACACATAATCTACTTCGATAACAAAGACTCGCTGCTCGGATTGGTTAGAGTTGTAAGAGAAGTCGTCGACATCCCTTACTTCTGGCACTCCAAAAAATTCGGAAATGATTCCACGGACGTGAGAACGTCTGTACTCATTAGAGAGAGGGTGGTCCATAGAAACAACGTTAGGTAAAAATTCTTTCGATCTTTTCTTCTTGTTCACTCAAATATGTCATTTTGTAAAGAGGGGAGTGGAAATGTAAGCAATATCAGATGGAATAAATTAGTTGCAAACAGAACTCCCTTCATTTTCAATCGCCATGCTTTTAAAGTAAATAACGGGAGATTTTCGAACACTCGAAATTGTATCATAGATTCAAAATTTTTATTGGCATCTATGAGTTGGCCTTGCCATATAATTTTTATACCCGTTACAAGTACAGTAAAAGGCTATACTAATTCGTTGAACGCTGAGATCACAGGAACTATAACAGATACAAAGGTGAGATTAAGCATAAAGATTCTTGAGGTCCCTGGACAACGAAAGTTTATTTCCGCATCCTGCCACGCCCACTCTACGCCACACTCACGCCCACAAATCACGAAAAACTAAAATCGCTGAAATCTCGGGAACTATTAGAGCTAGAAAGTTGAAATCATTCTTAATCTTTAGATGCCAGCACATCATTTAGTGGTACCTTTATCCAGCCATATCCACCCATACGCCCACCAAGCAAGAAAACCTGATATCTCGGTAACTATAAGTGATAGAAAGTTCGGATTACGCATGTAGGTTTTTATGATGCCCCAAATGCGAATTGTTTTTTTTCCATCTAGCTACGCCCACCCTAACGCCCACAAAACCCGAAAAACCGTAATTGCAAAAATCTCGGGAACTAAAAAAACTAGAAAATTAGGCTTAAGAATACGAATTTTGGGGATGCCACTGCAACTTTTCACTAGTTTTCATCTTGCCACGTCCACTCTTACGCCCACAAGCCGCGGAATACTGTGGCGTCTATAATAATATTATGAATGCCTTCGTTTGACCTTGTATAACTTATTTATGTTAATATTCATAGATTTGCCAAAGATTTTTTGAATCGGAACATTATTTCGCTATTTATGAAGAAATGTAGGTTACAGAGAACGTCAAGGGTGTGTTTTTTCGGCACCCGAATCACACTCATACATTTCGATTGTGTGTCGCACTCATGAACAGCAAGAAAAGAGCACACACCCGGAGTGCACAGATCGCTTTGTGCGTTTTGGGTGTTTGCGTTTTTGACACCCGCTAAATTCTATGCACATTATCCTAATGCACAGACACCCGACACACTCATAGCAAATGAAGCGTGTGTCTGAGACACCCATGTTTTTGGGAAAAGTGAGTCGGGTGTCTTGAAAATGAGTCGAGTGTCTTGAAATGAGTCGGGTGTCTTGAAATGATTCGAGTGTCTTGAAATGAGTCGGGTGTTTCGGGTGTCTTCAGCTGTATTGCATGAGCAGATCATTGAGGGTTGACCGAATAATTTTACATGAAAGGAAGGAAGGAAATCCCAATAATGGAACCTTAAAAAAGGCCAAATATTTTAGGATTTTCCTTGTCAGGCCATCTACCTGCTATTCGCAGTGCAATTGACTTATGATCTATATTTTTATACGCATCTGCAAAAAACGGGAATACATTTGCAGGTAGATTGTTTGATGACTACACGGAAAATCCTAAAATATTGATGCAATGAACGTTTTTTTTTTTTTTTTGGTTTTTTTTAAGACTTTGTCATTGAATACTGGCAAACTGAAGACGGCAATAATTTGTATTATTAGAAATATACTTTTCTAAGTTTAAATTATTGGGATTTCCTTCCTTCCTTTCATGTAAAATTATTCGGTCAACCCTCAATGACCTGCTCATGCAATACAGCTGAAGACACCCGAAACACTCAGATCAGTCGAAGACACCCGAAACACCCGACTCATTTCAAGACACTCGAATCATTTCAAGACACCCGACTCATTTCAAGACACTCGACTCATTTTCAAGACACCCGACTCACTTTTCCCAAAAACATGGGTGTCTCAGACACTCGCTTCATTTGCTATTAGTGTATAGGGTGTCTGTTGAAAAGAGTACTGGGTGCGCAAGTGCACATTCGAAATGAGCTTGTGCAAGGCACACACCCTTATTTTAGGGTGCTGATCACACTCTGAGTGCCGAAAAGGTACACATGATTCGAGTGCACTCATTGTCTGGGTGTACCCTTGCCGTTCTCTGGTAGGTTATAAGGCCTCACTCGGGCAGCGACGTCTCTATCAGTTACTCAACATGCTTTCTCTGACAATAGGTAGCGCCTTGTGAATTTCCACTAGCAAAATTAATATTTTAAAATTGTGTAAAACAGTAACGGGTATCTTATAGTCGCGACACTCGACTATAGCGTTTCCTCTTGTTTTATTTATTATTTGTTTAATTTAACGAATAATTTTTTATATATTTTATTTATTTATTTAGTTAAAATTAGTTAAAAAGTTTTTTTCTTTAATACGGACAGTATAGTATTATCGTTAAAATATTTTCTTTTAAATCTCAGCTACCTGCTTAAGAGAGGTCTGTGCCCATCAGCAAGAGTCGATCACTTTAAGCTTATAAGAGGTCGTTGACCTCTGCGGATGCAGCAAAAGAAAAACTTTTTGCGTTAGGAAGCGATGAGCTGGTTAAGTCATTCAGGCTCATCGGAAGCAAGCTGGTTATCTAGCTGTTAGACATTTATGTTTTCGTTTGTTTAGGTTTTGTCCAAAGTTCGAAGAATTTAAAAAAGAGAAAAAAATTGTTGATTCCGATAGGGAAGACGTTGGATACGAGGCAGATTGCCCAATATGTAGAAAATCTTGGTCCGCATGCACTGTGTTTAAAACAAAGTGCAACCACGAATTTCACAAAAACTGCCTAGCGAATCACTAGAAGTCCTGTCAAAAGTGCCCAACTTGTGGAACCGTCTGCTTCGCAACTCCAGTGCCTACGTCAGTTTCAAAAAATCAGCGGTCGGGGATACGCCTGCACCTTCAGGCAATATTCAGAAATAGTGTCTTCGGCAGAAATGGGCAGTATTGTGTCTCAGGATATGCATAGTAGGCGAAACGTAATCCTAACAGAATTGTCCCAACAGATGGCTGTAGCTAAGCCTAGCTACGGGTTTGCCTAGAAACACTCCAACTCCCGTACAGCAAAATTTAGGGCATAATCCTTGTGCTAATCAGACCACATCAGGGCAAATCTTGGAGATGCATGAAAAGAAACAGACGCAGCCAATAGGCGCGACTCAGATGTCTCTCACGGGGTTGCCAGAATCACCAATGTCTGAAATAGCCACGGTGGAGATCCTCCAAAAGAACAGAAATCCGACATGAACTGTTGAGCGTAGAAATAAAATCAATCGATCAGTTGATGGAGATCTGTAGGAAACGGGAAAGATATCTGGAAGATGTAAGACGAAATTTTTCTTACTAGAAGGTGGTGCCTTTCAAAAAGCAGGTTGCCGAAGTCACACAGAATGCCACAGAATTTTCGAAGATTGAAGATAATGGTGAAATTGAAGCGATGGCGCTTCTTTGTTGGAATTGTCGTAAAGAAGGACATAAGTATCAGGATTGTGATGGAAAAAAAAAAGCGTAAAATATTCTGCTACGGCTGCGGCGCTCCTAACATATATAAGCCGTCATGCACTAAGTGCCAAAAAAAAAAACGCGAAAGAGGACTTGCAGCCTCGTCAACAGACGGGTCTCCAACGCCATTGACCGACGGAATCCAATACAAACCATTAGATCTTAATTTAGACGCTCAAACACCAAAACATACTGTTTTGGAGGCGAGCCACAATACCGTTTGCCATCAAATATTTCAAGTTAACTCAGAGAAGATAAATGTACAAAATCTAGAATGACAGAAGTCCGACTCGCGTAAAGCCAACCGGATTAGGGAGTATAAGAGAGTCTTGAAATTAATTGATGCCATCAGATTCTAATCGGCAAATAAGCGTCCTTATGCGGAAGTAAAAGTCTTGGGCCGACCAGTAATAGGTCTGTTGTATACAGGAGCTGCAGTCAGCATAATAGGGGAAAAATTGGCCGAAGAAATTATCAAAAGAAAAATTACATTTAAGAAGGGAGGAACCTCAGTCAGCACGGCGGATGGTAAAAGGCATGATGTCATAGGACCATAGATACTCATAAAACCTCCCATCCACTACAACGAACAGGATAAAGAAGGGGATTTGTTTATAATTCCTTCGCTCAAACAGCACTTGTATTTAGGAATTGACTTTTGGTCATTATTCAAGTTATTGCCACCAGAAATGGATATTACAGAAATCAACGACGACGCTTACGAATTGGAGGTAATACAGAAGGTTCCATCTTTCGCTGTATCTGGATTAGGGAAGACGGCTAGGTTGTCGCTCTCGATAGATATAGGAGATGCCAACCCGGTGAAGCAGAGGTATTTTCCAGTGTCGCCGTCGGTGGAAAAGCTTCTATATGATAAGCTGAACTGGATGTTAAAGTTTTGAGTAATTGAGAAATCCGATAGCGCCTGGTCGACTCCGGTAGTGTTGGTCCTGAAACCTGGAAAAGTTCGGCTTTGTTTAGACAGCTGTAAGCTAAATGCTGATACCGGGTGTAACGAACATTCATAATTCTCAGGCCAAGATGTTCACTAAGAGAAGCGCTCACGCGAATTTATTCTCCGGCTTGGCTCGTCGACTAGTGGTGTAGGTTTTTGCTACTTCTCCTGAAGGGCCTATTTCCATTATTAATTCTTAAAAAATATTCGCGTGACAGGACAAGCCAAAAAAACAACGAGACGAGATACTACACATTTTAACCAATTTTTACAGTATTCTGAAACTAGGGTATCTATTGCACTTTGCCTACTCTGTGAACTCGTTAAAATCTCAGATGTTGTGCAGATTTTTATTGCCCTCCCTTCCGACTCCTAGATGGCGGTTGCCATATTTTACATCCGCACTTACCATATCAGGCAGGCCTCTATACCAATATCGAGAATGCCTTTAGGCTTGACAAATGCGTTCCAAGCCATGACACGCCTTAATGATAAAGTTATACCTGCAGAGTTGAGAAATGAGATATTCGTGTATCTGGACGATTTGCTGGTAGTGTCAGACAGTTTTGAATCACATATGAAGGTACTAGGGATGGTCGCTGGCCACAAAAAGGCGGCAGGCTTAACTCTAAATGTTGAAAAGAGCAGGCTTTGCAGAAATCGTCAAATCTTTAGGGCATATCGTTGGTGAAGGAGTTATTCGGACAGATTTCGAAAAGATTTCGGCTACGAAGGAACTCCCGTTGCCTAAGTCGCTGAAGAGCCTTAAAAGATTTCTAGGTATGGTCGAGTGGTACCGAAAATAGAAAATTTTGCTTCAATGCCAGTTTTAATTAAATTTAAATGTGTGGTTTTCCTAATTAGCAAAATGAATATTCTAAAATTGTGAAAAACAGTAATGGGTATCGGCTATAGCGTTTCCTCTTGTTAAACATTACTTCATGCGAATGTTCTCCGCGGCTCCGTTTAAGAGGTCCATTCAGAAGGTCCACTTTTACGACACTTTTTCGAGCATTTCTGCCTGTTTTCCACGAATTACGTATGTTATCGTGCTCGACTTATCTAGATAGACTTAAGACTTAACATAAACTCACAAAAAATAATCAAGTGGCGTTTAATCCCATGATTTGGGTGGCCAATTTCGAGGGTCCATTTCGTGAGAAATTCATCTTTCAACATGTCCATTGTTTCACGAGCTGTGTAGCATGTGAAGCCGTCTACAAGATCTATTCTATAAAAATTATTTTCGGGGACTCATACTTAACTCAAATAGACGCATAGGAATACCGGAATATAATTATCAGTAGTTTTACCGGGCCACGGGTATTTGGCGTTAAGCCGAAATCTCTTTCTTATATATAGTCTCTCCATGTCTCGTCTATCGTTTGCATAGGAAGTCAGCACGAAGGTTTCCATAAACTAAGTTGACTAGCCACGGCCGATAGCGAAACGGTCATGCAGTTCTCAAATGTAGGGTGCACTAAATCTGCGACTTTTCATTCTTATTGTTATGCTCGGAAGAAAGATGTCAAAGCAGACACTGCGATTGCAGTGCGTTTATCAAAAAGCATTGCTTCAGAGAAGCAGCAGCAGCAAAGCTTTACTGGGAACGCTGTTTGGTTGGATGGCAATAATAATATCAATATATATATCCGTTAATGTTTTTTTTATTTATTTTTTATTTATTTAGCGAATAATTCTTTATTTATTTATTAATTGACATATTTAGTTAGTAGTAGTAAAAAGCAGCTTCTGGGCCAGATTTATGGGCTCTTAAATGTGACATTAATGGTTTTTATCAATTAACTGTGACAATAATAGTTTTTATCAATTAAATTTCCCCCACCCGCCAATTGTTTGTTATTAAGAACAAGTAAACAAACTATGTCCGCACGGAAATGCATAGGAAGAATGCAATTCAACCCGTCGATGGACGCATCAAGAAAATTTCGGATGGATTTAAAGGAAGGATTCTCCATTACATGTGTGTTAACGATGGATCGGACATCCAATTACCTGAAAACTTTATGAGTGAAGCAGGCTCGTTTTTGCTCACACATCTCAGTACATTAATAGAGAGTAAAAGTAAATTTCGAGTTATTTGCCGAATATATACTCTTTAAGGATGAAACGGAAGAAATTGAGATTAAAAGTTTTCAAAGTAAAATGAGTATTATGAAACAGTACTCGGACTTGAAATCTATTTTTCTTGAGCGTTCTATGGAAATAGTAGGAAAAACACAAGAATTCCATGAGAAAGATAGCGGGTGGGCATTAATCAAAATAATGCGCCTAGAAATGAATGTTAACCAATATACACCTTTATCAGGTTCATCATATATCCCGCTTCCAAAATTCTTAGCTTCAAAGAAAGCTATTATTAACGTATGTAATAAAAATGATGCATACTGTTTTAAATGGGCCTTGATATCGGGCTTAATTAATGTAAGAAAAACTCCAATGATATAATATTGATATATCCACTGAAAAAACATTATATTTGAATAGTAAATTAATATTGGATTTCACCAATTTAAATTTCCTTTTGGATATATAATGTGTGAAAACATTTATAAAAAATAATCATTACATGAGTATAATCATCTTTGGGTATAATGAAGAGACCAAGCATATAATCGGACCACTTTTTCAATCGAGATTGAGAAACCATATCATATAAACATGCTGTTTCTGGAACATGGAGAAAGTGGACATTACATGTTCATTAAAAATATTTCAAGGTATGTATCATACAATATAATATAAATAATTATATAACATACTAAATAAAATATTCATTGTTATTCTATAGATTATTAACAACACAAAACAGGTTTCAGAACAGATCACAATGGTTTTGTAACGTTTGTCTGAATTTCTCTGGATCTGCGGATGCTCTCCTCAGACATAAGACTGTTTGTAGCGGAAAAGTGGCCAGGCTACCAGAATTACACAAAAGAACTCTGGAGTTTACCCAATACCCCAAGCAGAGAACGAACGGAACCTCACCGTTCGTCGTATACGCTGACTTTGAATGTATACTTGATCCGAGAAATATTGAAGTAAGCCCAAAATTATTAAATTTAAACTCTCATATACCTATAGGTTTTGCTTATTATATTAAGTGTGCTTTTGATTCTAAGCTAGATAAATTTATAATAAAAACAGGTAGCAACGCAGGATGAAATTTTGTAGACTCTCTTGTATAAGATTAATCCAATCATAATGACTTTAGAAAATGAGATTGAATTTCAGGATTCATTAAATTGTTATATTTGTAAAAAAATATAATTAAATGATAGAGTTAGGGACCATTGTCATTTAACAGGTTTATTTAGGGGTGCAGCTCATTCTAAATGTAACCTAGAATAATTCATACCAGTATTTTTCTATAATTTTTCGAAATATGACTGTCATTTATTTATTGAAGATTTGGCTAAAAGTCCCGGTAGTATTACTGCAATCCCAGTAAATAAAGAACAATATATTTCGGTGTCCAAAACAATAAAAACTTTAAATGGAAATTATTTTTGAAATTCGATTTCTTGACACATTCAGATTTATGCCATCAAGTTTAGATACCCTTGCTTCTAACTTAACTGATGACCAATTAAATACAGTAAAAACAACAAGAATTCAGACTTACGCGTAAAAAGGGTATGTTTCCTTATGAATATTTAGATTCAGCTAGTTGACTTGAGGAAACTCCCCTACTATCAAAAACATCATTCTATAGTAACTTGACAGAAAAGGAATGCTCTCAAGATGATTATGAACACGCACATAATGTCTGGTCACAATTTTCTTGTTCAAGTCTAAAGGATTATCTAGAGTTGTATTTAAAAACTGATGTTTTCCTATTGACTGATATATTTGAAAATTTTAAAAAAAAATGTTTACAAATTTATTCATAAGACCTCAGTTTTTTACTAGACCAGGTCTATCTTGGGCAGCCATGTTAAAGACCACAAATATTCAACTAGAGTCCGTCCGTCCGTATGAACGCTGAGATCTCAGGAACTATAACAGAAACAAAGTTGAGATTAACCAAGAAGATTCTTGAGGTCCCGGGACAGCGCAAGTTTATTACAGCATCCTGCCACGCCCACTATAACGCCCACAAATCGCAAAAAAACTAAAATTGCTGAAATCTCAGGAACTATTGGAGCTAGATAGTTGAAATTCAAAAAGTATAATCTTTAGATGCCAGCGCATCTTATAGTGGTTCTACTATCCGGCCACACCCACCCATACGCCCACAAGGCTCAAAAGACGGTTTTCGGATTTTCTACAAAATCTGATATCTCGGTAACTGTAAGAGATAGAAAGTTCGAATTAAGCATGTAGGTTTTTATGATGCTCCCATGCGAATTGTTCTTTTCCGATCAAGCCACGCTCACTCTGACGCCCACAAAACCCGAAAAAACAAAAATGCAAAAATCTCAAAAACTATAAGAGCTACACAATTTTTGCTTAAGAGCACGTAATTAGAAGATGCCTCTGCAACTTGCCACGTAGATTTATCCGACCACTCTAACGCCCACAAACCGCGGAAAACTGTGGCGTCTATAATATTATTGTGAATGCCTTCGATTGACCTTGTATATCTTATTTCTGTTAATATCTATCGATTCATCAAAGATTTTTCAAATTGGAACATTATTTCGCTATTTAAAACGAAATTAAGGTTATAAGGCCTCACATGGGCAGTGACGTCACTATAAGCATACTCAACGTACTTCCTCTGACAATAGGTGGCGCCTTGTGAATTTCCACTAGCAAAATGATATTTTAAAATTTTGTAAAACAGTAACGGGTATCTTATAGTCGCGGCACTCGACTACAGCGTTTCCTCTTGTTTTTAAATCAAATTTTTGTAAATATCTATCCACTTACATTTTCCATTGAAACTAAGCTCACGCCTCATTGACTCTTTGAGTGTTCTATTAAAACGCTCAGCAATTGATGACCAATTTTTACAGTATTCTGAAACTAGGGTATCTATTGCACTTTGCCTACTCTGTGAACTCGTTAAAATCTCAGATGTTGTGCAGATTTTTATTGCCCTCCCTTCCGACTCCTAGATGGCGGTTGCCATATTTTACATCCGCACTTACCATATCAGGCAGGCCTCTATACCAATATCGAGAATGCCTTTAGGCTTGACAAATGCGTTCCAAGCCATGACACGCCTTAATGATAAAGTTATACCTGCAGAGTTGAGAAATGAGATATTCGTGTATCTGGACGATTTGCTGGTAGTGTCAGACAGTTTTGAATCACATATGAAGGTACTAGGGATGGTCGCTGGCCACAAAAAGGCGGCAGGCTTAACTCTAAATGTTGAAAAGAGCAGGCTTTGCAGAAATCGTCAAATCTTTAGGGCATATCGTTGGTGAAGGAGTTATTCGGACAGATTTCGAAAAGATTTCGGCTACGAAGGAACTCCCGTTGCCTAAGTCGCTGAAGAGCCTTAAAAGATTTCTAGGTATGGTATTTGGCGTTAAGCCGAAATCTCTTTCTTATATATAGTCTCTCCATGTCTCGTCTATCGTTTGCATAGGAAGTCAGCACGAAGGTTTCCATAAACTAAGTTGACTAGCCACGGCCGATAGCGAAACGGTCATGCAGTTCTCAAATGTAGGGTGCACTAAATCTGCGACTTTTCATTCTTATAGTTATGCTCGGAAGAAAGATGTCAAAGCAGACACTGCGATTGCAGTGCGTTTATCAAAAAGCATTGCTTCAGAGAAGCAGCAGCAGCAAAGCTTTACTGGGAACGCTGTTTGGTTGGATGGCAATAATAATATCAATATATATATCCGTTAATGTTTTTTTATTTATTTTTTATTTATTTAGCGAATAATTCTTTATTTATTTATTAATTGACATATTTAGTTAGTAGTAGTAAAAAGCAGCTTCTGGGCCAGATTTATGGGCTCTTAAATGTGACATTAATGGTTTTTATCAATTAACTGTGACAATAATAGTTTTTATCAATTAAATTTCCCCACCCGCCAATTGTTTGTTATTAAGAACAAGTAAACAAACTATGTCCGCACGGAAATGCATAGGAAGAATGCAATTCAACCCGTCGATGGACGCATCAAGAAAATTTCGGATGGATTTAAAGGAAGGATTCTCCATTACATGTGTGTTAACGATGGATCGGACATCCAATTACCTGAAAACTTTATGAGTGAAGCAGGCTCGTTTTTGCTCACACATCTCAGTACATTAATAGAGAGTAAAAGTAAATTTCGAGTTATTTGCCGAATATATACTCTTTAAGGATGAAACGGAAGAAATTGAGATTAAAAGTTTTCAAAGTAAAATGAGTATTATGAAACAGTACTCGGACTTGAAATCTATTTTTCTTGAGCGTTCTATGGAAATAGTAGGAAAAACACAAGAATTCCATGAGAAAGATAGCGGGTGGGCATTAATCAAAATAATGCGCCTAGAAATGAATGTTAACCAATATACACCTTTATCAGGTTCATCATATATCCCGCTTCCAAAATTCTTAGCTTCAAAGAAAGCTATTATTAACGTATGTAATAAAAATGATGCATACTGTTTTAAATGGGCCTTGATATCGGGCTTAATTAATGTAAGAAAACTCCAATGATATAATATTGATATATCCACTGAAAAAACATTATATTTGAATAGTAAATTTATATTGGATTTCACCAATTTAAATTTCCTTTTGGATATATAATGTGTGAAAACATTTATAAAGAATAATCATTACATGAGTATAATCATCTTTGGGTATAATGAAGAGACCAAGCATATAATCGGACCACTTTTTCAATCGAGATTGAGAAACCATATCATATAAACATGCTGTTTCTGGAACATGGAGAAAGTGGACATTACATGTTCATTAAAAATATTTCAAGGTATGTATCATACAATATAATATAAATAATTATATAACATACTAAATAAAATATTCATTGTTATTCTATAGATTATTAACAACACAAAACAGGTTTCAGAACAGATCACAATGGTTTTGTAACGTTTGTCTGAATTTCTCTGGATCTGCGGATGCTCTCCTCAGACATAAGACTGTTTGTAGCGGAAAAGTGGCCAGGCTACCAGAATTACACAAAAGAACTCTTGAGTTTACCCAATACCCCAAGCAGAGAACGAACGGAACCTCACCGTTCGTCGTATACGCTGACTTTGAATGTATACTTGATCCGAGAAATATTGAAGTAAGCCCAAAATTATTAAATTTAAACTCTCATATACCTATAGGTTTTGCTTATTATATTAAGTGTGCTTTTGATTCTAAGCTAGATAAATTTATAATAAAAACAGGTAGCAACGCAGGATGAAATTTTGTAGACTCTCTTGTATAAGATTAATCCAATCATAATGACTTTAGAAAATGAGATTGAATTTCAGGATTCATTAAATTGTTATATTTGTAAAAAAATATAATTAAATGATAGAGTTAGGGACCATTGTCATTTAACAGGTTTATTTAGGGGTGCAGCTCATTCTAAATGTAACCTAGAATAATTCATACCAGTATTTTTCTATAATTTTTCGAAATATGACTGTCATTTATTTATTGAAGATTTGGCTAAAAGTCCCGGTAGTATTACTGCAATCCCAGTAAATAAAGAACAATATATTTCGGTGTCCAAAACAATAAAAACTTTAAATGGAAATTATTTTGAAATTCGATTTCTTGACACATTCAGATTTATGCCATCAAGTTTAGATACCCTTGCTTCTAACTTAACTGATGACCAATTAAATACAGTAAAAACAAAAAGAATTCAGACTTACGCGTAAAAAGGGTATGTTTCCTTATGAATATTTAGATTCAGCTAGTTGACTTGAGGAAACTCCCCTACTATCAAAAACATCATTCTATAGTAACTTGACAGAAAAGGAATGCTCTCAAGATGATTATGAACACGCACATAATGTCTGGTCACAATTTTCTTGTTCAAGTCTAAAGGATTATCTAGAGTTGTATTTAAAAACTGATGTTTTCCTATTGACTGATATATTTGAAAATTTAAAAAAAAATGTTTACAAATTTATTCATAAGACCTCAGTTTTTTACTAGACCAGGTCTATCTTGGGCAGCCATGTTAAAGACCACAAATATTCAACTAGAGTCCGTCCGTCCGTATGAACGCTGAGATCTCAGGAACTATAACAGAAACAAAGTTGAGATTAACCAAGAAGATTCTTGAGGTCCCGGGACAGCGCAAGTTTATTACAGCATCCTGCCACGCCCACTATAACGCCCACAAATCGCAAAAAACTAAAATTGCTGAAATCTCAGGAACTATTGGAGCTAGATAGTTGAAATTCAAAAAGTATAATCTTTAGATGCCAGCGCATCTTATAGTGGTTCTACTATCCGGCCACACCCACCCATACGCCCACAAGGCTCAAAAGACGGTTTTCGGATTTTCTACAAAATCTGATATCTCGGTAACTGTAAGAGATAGAAAGTTCGAATTAAGCATGTAGGTTTTTATGATGCTCCCATGCGAATTGTTCTTTTCCGATCAAGCCACGCTCACTCTGACGCCCACAAAACCCGAAAAAACAAAAATGCAAAAATCTCAAAAACTATAAGAGCTACACAATTTTGCTTAAGAGCACGTAATTAGAAGATGCCTCTGCAACTTGCCACGTAGATTTATCCGACCACTCTAACGCCCACAAACCGCGGAAAACTGTGGCGTCTATAATATTATTGTGAATGCCTTCGATTGACCTTGTATATCTTATTTCTGTTAATATCTATCGATTCATCAAAGATTTTTCAAATTGGAACATTATTTCGCTATTTAAAACGAAATTAAGGTTATAAGGCCTCACATGGGCAGTGACGTCACTATAAGCATACTCAACGTACTTCCTCTGACAATAGGTGGCGCCTTGTGAATTTCCACTAGCAAAATGATATTTTAAAATTTTGTAAAACAGTAACGGGTATCTTATAGTCGCGGCACTCGACTACAGCGTTTCCTCTTGTTTTTAAATCAAATTTTTGTAAATATCTATCCACTTACATTTTCCATTGAAACTAAGCTCACGCCTCATTGACTCTTTGAGTGTTCTATTAAAACGCTCAGCAATTGATGCCTTAAGAGTGCTGAACGTCGAATAATGATTTATATCATAACGTTTCATTAATTGTTTAAATTTTGAATTAAAAAAGTCTTTTCCATCATATGTTTCTAAATTTTTTGGTGTTCCGTGACCTGATTTTAAGATTTTCTCCATTGCTTTGGAAACATCATTGGCATTTTTTGATTGTATTGCCTCACCCCAAGCAAATTTAGAAAACGAGACGGTTCGTGCAACTCGTTTAATCATATTCGTCGAATAGGTGTAAAGGCTTCACCTTCTATTTCAATTGGTGTGTTTTTTGGTAGCGCTGTCGGTTTTGTTACATACTCAAAAATATAATCCTCAATAACTTTTATCTTTTCAAGAACTTTTTCAAATATTTGATCAGTACTATCTGCTCTCTTGTTATAGACTTCTATTTTATTTTCAAGATTTAAAATTTTTGTAATTCGACTATTAATACTTTGACTTACAAGTTTTCTTAGGTCTTCCCCCAACTTTCTGACACAATCATCTGTATATTGTTTTGTGGTCAAGTCGCTGTCATCTTACGGTTTAATGGCGTTTTTGACACTTTTATTTTGAGCGTTTAGATTACCATCACTATCAATTAAAAAAGTTTCAATTGATTTAACGCCTCTTTTTAAATGATCTGATCGCTCCCTATCATTAGAAAAATGTAATAACTTGTCAACAGACATGATGATTATAAATAAAAATCTTTTTTTGTGTTTAATGTATATACTCTAATTAAACAAGAATTGCCTCCTCTCGCAGTTCCTCTACTATTGAAAAAATCTCATTATTGTTGTTGTTATCCGCTGTTTTCGACGCCACTAAAATTTGTAACCGTTCACTAGTTCATTCACATCATTCCAATATATATAATTGGGCCTTGATTCCTCCAGAGTCATAGGATTTTCATTATCGTTTATTATTTTTTTAATAACTTGAGTATATTTAAATGCGCGTGAACCTTTAATTCGATTATTCACGTTATAACCTAATCTGTGAACATTTGTTTCTAATATAATATTTTTATATGTTTTCAAATCACTATCATTATAATTTTGGGGGTGTTTATGAAATATAAGAGAGTACAGACCAGGAGTTAGCTCACAACTCATTACACTAGACAAATGAATCTTATTATCAATAATTTTTAGGTCACCATTCCCTAATGTTAATACATTATCTAAACTTTTTTTAGGTCCGTAAGCCTTGTCCAATATATTTTCCCGACTCAAATGACTGATATTAAAATCATTATTTTTATTATCTATCTCTTCTTCTATATTTATATCTTCCATCATTTTATTTTCTTTTGTAGGCATTGATATAGCTTCCGGCTCACTCCCTTTGTCCACATCATCATTATATGTTTCGTCTTTCTTTGCTTAATTATTATATAATTATACGAATCACTATCATTCATAGATCGGTATTGAGATAAGTTTCGTTTTGTCTGATGTTGTCTCCCATTGGTTGTATAGTACGTGTCATCGACATCTGTCATGTCATTCTCGTACTTTTTACTTTGGTATAATTTACGTTTAACCTTGGCTCCTTCATTTGTTTTTAAAAATGTTTGCATTTTATTTTCATTAACAAGTTCGTGTTAAGGTTCTGTAATAGGTTTAAATGTTTCCTCCAGCTCTATAACGCTTTGATTTTTAACATGTTTGAGGTCATCAAACTTTCTTTAAGGCAGATCTCACTTTTGTTAACTGTATAAATTTTGATAAGTTATATTTTAAAAATACATAATCTTTATGTAATCACTCTTCAGTTACTCAATCTATACTGCTTACTAAATACTACTGCATCTAATATTTATATTACCCTCTACCTCCATCGATCCATCCATCCCATAAAATAAAACATGTATTGTTTACATAGATTTTAAAATTGTATTTATTCAACATAATATGAAATATTGTTTTTTATTTATTATTTATATTTTATTTACTTATTTCTAAATATAAATTATCATTCTTTTTATGAATAATAAATTTCCCATCAACCATTTCTTCAATAAGTTTCTCCCGAAGATGGGTAAGCTTTAATCTTCTTTTTAACAATAATAAAAACGAACCCTGTTTCCTTAAAAAAAAAAAAAAAATTAAAATAAATTACTTAAAAAAAAAATTTTTTTTTTAATTTTTTTTTTTTTTTTTTTTTTTTTATTTTTTTTTTTTTTTTCACAAAAGCTATTTAAAAAAAAAAAAAAAAAAATTATATTTTTTTAAAAAACCCCATTTTACCACCAAAAAAACAACAAAAAAAATAAAAAAACATTTTTTTAACCCCAAAAAAAAAAAACCAAAAAAAAAAAAAAAAAAATTAAACAAAAAAAAAAAAAAAAAAAAAAAAAAAAAAAAAAAAAAAAAAAAAAAAATTTTTAATAAAATTATTTAATAATATTATTTTCAAAAAAATTAAAAAAAATTTTAATAGAACACAATAAAAAAAAAATATAATACTTTATGAGCTCTGTGCATGTCATGTGACAGTTGTAAATCGATCCAGAGCCATAAACTATGATCTGTAATTGTAGACCCTACAAGGGGAGCGGTGCTAGCACTTGTAATCTGTAAGTGCAGGCCACTTGAGCCAAACCGAAGATAATCACTTGAGATGCTTCTCACACTGCGCCAAAGGTTCCTGTGCGGGGGTCAAATGATAACTCTCCCGCGCAGGCAGACGCGGCCTCTGCGTAGGCCACAGATAAGACCAGAATAAGAATTTCATGTTAGTTTCCTAAGCAGGGACTTAGAAAATAAAATTCAGTTTTAATACAGAACTCAACAGAAAAGGTTGTTTTAATAATTCATCCCTTTCATTTTGGTCCTTCGACAACTCTGCAGTTTTCGCCCACCAGTGGTAAGAGACTCAGAGCTTAGGCCAGCACCTAAAAAATAAAATCTGTAACACTTGCAGTTTTTGTTTAAGGTGTTAATGAATAGTTGACTCTTGTTATCCCCCACCAGTGGTAAGAAACAGAGTATAAAATTTATAAAAATCAAAAAGATATAAAAGAATCTTTTATGATATAATAAAAAAAAAAATTCAACTATAGTATTGCAACAAAAAAGTCCAAGTTTGTTGTGAAAGTGGTCGAGAAATCGACAAATTACAAAATAAAAATAATTTTGCCATCGAGCAATTATTATTTTTGGCGTTTTCGAGGCCTTCAAACATCGAAAAAGTGATTTAATAAAATCAGGCGTATTCGAGGCCGACATCGAAAAAGTGACTCCCAAATTGATTGAAAAAATAACGGGAATAATAATAAAAGTGACTCCCAAATTTATTGAAAAATAACGGTATAATAATATCAAAGTGACCCCAAAGTGACCCCAAAAATAAGTGACTCCCAATATAAAAACTCAAAAAAAAAAAAAAAAAGTAAATCATCTATAAAAAATCATCTGCATACAAGGACGCCAGGACTTCAAGGACTTCAGCACGTCTACGACTACAACTACAACTACAATATCGAGGACAGCATCTACCAAAGTCAACTTTAATCGACAACGGAAAAAACATCGAACATCATAGAGTCAGCAGCGACGACAGCAGCGGCAACCATAAAAAATAAATAGGATCAGATAAGTCCTATTATTCATAATTAAATAATTGAAAATTAAAAATATTATATATATTATAAAATTATTATATAAGTTGTCGGTAATTTAAGTCGGTTAATATAATTTTTTGTAGTATAAAAAGTACATAGCAAAAATGTTGTCCGATCAAACTATCGCACTTATAAAAAGGCAGGTGGAGATTACCAACGCCCTTACGGCGCTGGAAGTTCTCCCAAGCTTATCATTTGAATATTTGAAAAAATTTGATGAGCTGAAAGCCGAGTGCATCCAAAACCATAAAGCTCTGGTACATATTGGAGTAGTCGACCATGACTACTTTGTAAAGAGTCATTATGAAGAAATGCTCTCGATTTTTAATAGAATTAAAGTAAGAATAGATAAAGTGTTAGCTGATTCTGATAAGTCCGAGGGAAAATTAATGGCAAACGAGCAGAAAATAGAATCAAATGTAAGCTGCGAAAGCCAGTTAGATATAGCGATTGAGCAGTTAGAAAGGTATTTAAAAGACACATTTGAGGACATTCAAAACGATAAAATTAAAACTTTTGAAATTAGGATTGGGAAGATACATTTTTATTGGGATAAGCTAGTTCTTTTAAAGCAGGGAAACACTACGGACGTCACGATTAAAAGGTATGATGATATATTTGAAGAATTAGCATTCGATATTTCCATGGTGACCAAAGATATGAGAAAAAAACTCGAGGAAATTGTGCCTAGTAAGGTAGAAGTTGGAAATCATAAAATTGATGATTTGCCAACGCTACCTAAAATTCAGGTACCCACATTTTATGGAGATTCCAAAGATTGGGACCTATTTTATGAGTTATTTAATGAACTCATACATTTAAGGGAGGATCTCAGTCCTTCCTTAAAATTTAATTACCTTAAAATCTCACTAAAGGGAGAAGCCAGGAATGTGGTTTCTCACTTATTGTTGGGATCAGGTGAAAACTATGAGGCCGCTTGGGAATTGTTAACCAAGCGGTATGAAAATAAAAGGAAAATTTTTTCCGATCAGATAAATCGCCTTCTTGATCTCCAAAATCTAAATGTGGAATCAGTGCGGCAATTAAGAATGTTTATTGACACAATTAATGAGTCAATTCACATGATAAAATTAAAGGCACAAATTTCTGACGAGGTTGATATAGTTTTTGCACACATAATAATAAGAAAATTTAACAAAGAAGCTCTACAACTATATGAGAGCCATGTTAAAAAAAACTAAAGAAATTCAAGCATTGTCCGATGTCATTGAATTTTTAGAGCAACGACTCAGTTCGATTAGCTCAGTTCAGGATGAAAAACCTGTTAAAAAAGTGTTCAGTAGCAATATGAAAGAGTTGTCTACTAACAGTTGTCCGATGTGCAAAAGTACGGGACATTTGATACTACAGTGTCAAAAATTTAAGGCTTTGAATCCATCTGAACGGATGGAAAAAGTAAAAAAGGCACATTTGTGTTTTAAATGCCTTAAACATTCATATAGTAAGAAATGTCAAAGTGACATTTCATGTTCGATTTGTAAGAAAAATCACCATAGTATGCTACACATTTACGTCAAGTCTAAAACAGACCAAAAAGTTGAAAAAACGAATGAAAATAAAGTAAACTCGTGTATGACATCGGAACAAGCGTTGCTAGCTACAGCACGCATTCAAATTCAAACCTCTGAGGGAGGTTTCGAAAATTTTAGAGCTTTGATCGACAGTGGTTCTCAAAGCACAATAATTTCAGAAGAATCTGCGCAGATTCTGAAATTGCCCAAAATTCGGTCTCAAACAGAGATCAGTGGAGTATCGTCCACGGGAAAGTGCATCTCGAAGCACAAGGTAAATCTTTCAATTAAACGAAATAATTCCCAAAAAACGATAAGAGTTGAAGCACTTATACTTCCAAAACTTATGAGGGCTCTCCCAGTCAACACAGTTAATGTTGACAAAACAAAGTGGGAGAAGTACAATTTGGCTGACCCAGACTTTAATAAGCCGGGTCGTGTAGATCTGATAATTGGGGCAGATCTATACACTCACATTCTGCAGAATGGAGTGGTCAAAATTAATGGCCTCCTCGGTCAAAAAACCGATTTCGGGTGGATTGTCTCTGGATGCAAAAAATCCAAAGGTACGTAGACAATTGTAGCAACCACCATCGAATCAAAAGATATGGATCGGTATTGGGAAGTTGAGGAAGAGGACAAAAATGATATCGAATCAGAAATATGTGAGAATTATTTCATAAAAAAAGGTTCAGATGGTCGATACATTGTGTCAATTCCATTTAAAGATGATGTCACCTTAGGAGATCCGAAGAAACAAGCAATGGCTCGTTTCATGAATCTTGAGAAAAAATTAAAAAGAAATGAAAAGCTAAGGTTAGACTATGCTAAATTCATGCATGAATATATGGATTTAGGTCACATGGTCGAAGTGCAGGGAGAAGGAAAATACTTTTTACCTCACCAGGCAGTAATTAGAGATTCAAGCCTGACGACCAAATTAAGAGTTGTTTTTGACGCTTCAGCAAAAACAACTAATAATAAAAGTTTGAACGACATAATGTGGGTTGGTCCACGAGTTCAAAAAGATATTTTTGACATTATCATTAAATGGCGAAAATGGGAATATGTAGTATCTGCGGACGTTGAAAAAATGTATCGTCAGATAAATATTAATGATAATGATCAACAGTATCAATATATTTTATGGAGAGATTCTCCAGATGAAAAAATTAAAAATTATAAATTGACAACAGTCACATATGGTACAGCATCTGCACCATATTTAGCTACTAGAGTTCTAGTAGATATTGCTGATAAATGCAAAAACAAAGATGTAAGTGAGATAATTAGGAATGATTTTTATATGGATGACCTAATGACTGGGGCTGACTCTATAGAAAAGGCCAATAATTTAATTAAATTGATTTCTCAAGAATTACAAAATGTGGGAATGAATTTAAGAAAATGGATATCGAACAGTTCAAAAATAATGGAAACTGTAGAAGATACAGGAGATAACAAGGTTCTCACTCTTGTGGAAAATGAAAGCGTAAAAACCCTGGGGCTTCAATGGGAACCGCAGAAAGATTTATTTAAATTCAAAGTAAATTGCGGGGACTCGAAAAACATCAACAAAAGGATAGTGCTATCAACATTATCAAAAATATATGACCCTTTGGGATGGCTGGCTCCTGTAACTATTTTAGGAAAACTTTTTATTCAAAAACTATGGATAAATAAGAGTGAATGGGATCAAGAATTATCCAAGGAAGATAAAGATTATTGGGTAAATTTTAAGGAAAATTTATTGCTTTTAGAAGAGATTCGAATCCCAAGATGGATTAGTTCAAAAAATAGTTCAATAATATGCTGACGCTTCCGAAAAGGCATATGCAGCAGCGGTATATGCTAAAGTAGGGAATTGTGTAAACATAGTAGCCAGCAAAAGTAGAATTAATCAAATTAAAAATAGAAAAACTATTCCCAAGCTAGAGTTATGTGCAGCTCACTTGCTTAGTGAATTGATCAAACGAATAATTGAATCCATTGATACCAAAGTAGAAATCTATGCTTGGAGTGATTCCACTATAACTTTGGCATGGATTAAAAATGGTGATAGTAAGGTCAAGTTCATTAGACGAAGAACGGATGACATTCGAAAACTAACTAATACCGAATGGAACCATATGAAGTCTGAAGAAAATTCCTGCAGATTTATTTCTAGCCAACTGACCACCTGTGATTTATGGTGGAAAGGTCCGAAATGGCTATCTGAGCCAAAGGAGAATTGGCCTCGACAGCAATCCAAAGAAGATGTGGTTTTGGTAAATTCTATTCTAAATAACAAAACCGATGACCCCATTTACAAATTATTGGAGAAGTTTTCCAGCATTGAAAAAAGTATACGAATAATAGTATATTTAAATAGATTCATTCGATCAAAAATTAAGAAAGAATCTTTTCCTTCTTTTCTATCAGTAAAGGAGCTGAATAGAGCTGAAAAGATCGTTATTAAAAAACAGCAAGAATATCAATTCAGTCTAGAGATAAAATGCCTGGAAACAAAAAAAGAAATTAAGACAAGTAATAGGATATTGTCGTTGAATCCATTTTTAGATAAGGATGGTATACTTCGAGTAGGAGGGAGACTACAGAACTCCAATGCAGAATTTGAAGTAAAGCATCCAATTATTTTACACAAGTGCCATTTAACAATTTTATTGATCCAAAAGGCTTATAAAGAAACTTTGCATGGAGGGATAAACTTAATGCGAAATTATATCCAAAGGAAATATTGGATTTTCGGGCTAAAGAATTCCTTAAAGAAGTATTTGAGAGAATGTGTCAAGTGTGCTAGGTACAGACAAAATACTGCTCAACAAATAATGGGCAATCTGCCTAAATACAGAGTTACAATGTCGTACCCATTCTTAAATACTGGGATAGATTACGCAGGTCCTTATTTTGTTAAATGTTCCAAGAATCGTGGGCTAAAAACATATAAGGGATACATTGCCGTATTTGTGTGTATGGCTACCAAGGCCATTCATCTAGAAATGGTAAGTGATTTAACCTCGGATGCATTTCTAGCAGCCCTAAGAAGATTTATCGCTAGAAGAGGAAAAGTTGCCAATATCTATTCAGATAACGGAACAAATTTCGTAGGAGCTTCAAGAAAGTTGGATCAAGAGTTCGTTAAAGCAATCAAAGAAAACACATTGATTGCCGCGCAGCTTGAAAAAGATAGAATTGATTGGCATTTTATTCCCCGGCAGGACCTCACTTCGGAGGTATTTGGGAATCTGGAGTTAAATCCATGAAGCACCATTTGAAACGGGTAATAGGGGAAAATAGTCTGACATACGAAGAGATGTCAACACTTTTATGTCAAATAGAAGCATGCCTGAATTCAAGACCGTTGTATACTTCTGAGAATGAAATGGATCAACATGAAGTATTAACTCCAGGTCATTTCTTGATTGGTAGACCACCGTTAGAGATTGTTGAACCAATTGAAAACGAGAAAATTGGTAATTTAGATAGGTGGAAATTAATCCAAAAAATTAGAAGAGACTTCTGGGTTAAATGGAAAGAGGAGTATTTGCATACTTTACAACAGAGAAACAAATGGAAGAGGGAAAGTCCAAATATAGAGAACGGACAAATTGTTTTGTTGAAGGATGAGAACAGTCATCCAGCCAGGTGGCCAATGGGAAAGGTAGAAAAAGTCCATAAAGGTAAAGACGAAAAGGTTAGAGTGGTAGAAGTGAAATTACAAGATGGATTTATCACTAGACCGATAAGCAAGGTTTGTCCCTTAGACGGAATAAAGTCTGTCGATAAAATGGAATCTGATCCCGAAGAGACAAAACCGAAAAGACAAACAAGAGGTACATCAAAGATTTCAAAACTTGGTTTTGTAATGGCCATGTTATTATTTATATTCTGCCAATTTTCTAATGCATCAGCTAGGGTTGATCAGCCAAGGTATGCAATAGAGAAGATAAATAAGACTTCGGCAATATATTTAGACCCAATGGGGGATGTTGAAATTGTAGCCTCCTCTTGGAATTTAATAATATTTTATAATATGGACGTTTACTTCGAAATGCTTAAAAAAGGTAAAGAATTAATACCAAAAATGAGGGTAATTTGCGAACGACTTCATAGTTTTGAGGATCAATGCCTTTTAGTTCTGAGTAACACGGAAAGGCAGATCTCAGACATAGAAGAAAATAATAAACTTTTTATGGCTCAGGGAAAATCAAGAAGTAAACGTGCTCCATTTGGTTTTATGGGATCGCTTTATCACATTCTATTTGGAATAATGGATGAAGACGACAGGATACAAATGGAGGATAATATGAAAAACTTATTAAGCAATCAGCATAGCCTTAACGAGTTAAGTAGGAAACAAACTTCCTTAGTCGATTCTACGACTAACATTTTAAAGAAAACGACGGATGAAGTTAACTCAAATTTTAAAGGAATGAACGAAAGAATTAAGAATATGACGGCGGTATTGCAAGAATCATATTATGTGTACAAAGAGTCTATCAACTTTTTTATGATAACCAAACAGCTAAGTAACATTATAGATGAATGCGAGAAAATTCAATATAGTATCATAAGCCTCTTAATAGACATAAATCATGGCCGACTTAATACAAACATATTAAGACCTAGTCAGCTAAAAAGTGAAATTTCCAGAATAAAAGACAGTTTGTCTGAAAATTTAGTCTTGCCAGGGAAAAGAACAGGCACAGAATTAAAGGAGATTTATACATTATTGACGGCTAGAGGTTTATTTGTGGATAAAAAATTAATAATTAATGCCAAAATACCATTGTTTGGTAGACATGCTTCAGTACTTTATAAAATTATCCCAGTTCCGGTAAAACTGGACGACCGCATGATTACAGTGCACGTAGATTCTCAGTACTTAATTTATAATTTTGAGATCGATGCATATCATCTTATGGCA